>NW_023405464.1:7500-35000 GCF_013141755.1 Anopheles stephensi | reverse complement strand
TGCTCGTACGTCCGGTCCCACTCCAGATTCCGAACACCAGTCCTGGAGTGTTCGTTAGCTGGATCGTTCAGCCGGTGATGGACCCTGCTGTCCTCCTCGATCTGCATGCATATCGGGATGAGACCGGCCAGCAGCACGGCCGTCTCACCCCTCACCGTCCGGAAAGCCCGACAGACACGAATGGCCGTCGTCTTCTGCACTCGCTGCACCAGTCTCCGACATTGTTGCAGCTGCAGTCCCTCCGACCATACTGGGGCACCGTAGCGCAGGATGGAGTCCGCTACTGCCGCCAGCAGTCGGGCACGCGACGACTTCGGGCCACTGTGGTTCGGCATGAGGCGCGTTACGGCTTCCGCAACTCTCATGGCCTTCGCTGCAACCTGCTGAACGTGCGGCAGCCATGACAGGTGGTCGTGCAACCAAACTCCAAGATAGCGGATGGAGCGCTGGGATTGCACGACCACACCCCTGATGTTGATGCTGACGACCGGATGACGCTTCAGCGTAGATATCAGCGTCATTTCCGTCTTCTCTGGTGCCAACGAAAGATGGTTCCGGTCCAGCCAGTCCGTAATTGCCGCGATGGCTCGTTCAGCAGTCGAGGAAGCGGCCTGGGGTGTCGTTGCGGGGACCAAGACAACAAGGTCATCAGCGTAGCCAATAACCTCGGCCCCCTCCGGCAACTGGACACCCAGGACCCCGTCGTACAGCACGTTCCATAGTGTGGGTCCCAGTATGGAACCCTGCGGAACGCCCGCACTGATGCTCCGCTCGACGGGGCCCTCGCTGGTATCAATAACCAGCCGCCGATCCTCAAAGTAGCTTTTCAGCATCTTCTGCAGCGATGACGGTACCCCCTTGTCCCTCAGCGCGTTGGCAATGGCTTGCCAGGGCGCAGAATTGAAGGCGTTGCGGATGTCTAGTGCCACCACCATCAGGCAGCGCTTGTCTCGGGCGTTGGTACGGCGAAAGGACATGGCCGTCCTGCCCGCTTCGACAACGCGCTGGATCGCACTGATGGTTGATCTGCCTCGCCGGAACCCGTACTGCCCGTCCGACAGCCGTTCTGCTTCCGGTTCCTCCAGGAACTCGTTGAGGCGGTTAAGAATTAGGCGCTCCAACACCTTGCCGAGTGCGTCGAGCATGCACAGCGGCCGGTAGGAGGAGCTTTCCCCGGGAGGCTTGCCAGGCTTTGGCAGCAGTACCAATCGTTGCCTCTTCCAAGGCGCTGGAAACGCACCCCGGTCAAGGCAGTCCTGGTACAAACGGACGAAGACCTCCGGGTACTTCCTGATGGCCGTCTTAACCGCCGCATTGGGGATACCGTCCAGTCCAGGCGCTTTCCGGTTCGCCATCGATCCCACGATGGACAACAGCTCGCCTACGGTAACAGGGGTCAGCGGTGATCTCTGCTCCTCGGTGTCTTCGCTGGACGATTCGGCTTCCGGCCAGTCAACAGGCGGATGTGTCGGGAACAGATCGTTAGCTATTCGCTCCAACACGACACGGTCTGTCTCAGGAGGCACGAAACAGCCACGGAGACGAGACATTACCACCCGATAGCCGGCCCCAAACTCGTTGGTTTCCGCCTGTTGAATCAGCTCGTCGAGCTGCGCTCGCTTGCTGGCACGGACAGCCTTCTCCACGGCTCTCCTCGCCGACCGATGATGAGCAGCCATGATGCTGCGCTCCTGCAGGTCGGTGGTTCGAAGCATTCGCTCATGCACAGCCGCACACTCCTCCCGAAGACGTAAAATCTCCGGAGTCCACCAGAAAAGGTCTCGATGGGGGTCACGATGCGACATGGTGACGCGCTCCATCGTGTCGTCGCATGCATCTAGCATGGCGTCGACCATCCCCTCCTGGCTGACGGCTCGCTCCGGGAAACCAGCCGTCTGGAGTGCGGCTACGAATGCCTCGGCCGAAAACTGCGTCGTCTTCCATCTACGGCCAGCGTGCCGATAAGTGGTGGATGACGAAGAGGACCCCTGTCCCCGCTGACGATGCTGCTGCTGATGTCGCTGCTGCCTCCCGTTCGAATGACGATGCTGCTGCTGCTGGTGCTGCTGCTGCTGCTGATGCTGATGCTGCTGCTGCTGCTGCTGCTGGTGTTGCTGCTGTTGTCGTCGCTGCTGCTGGTCAGGAGTTGAAGGCCCCACGGTGAAAAAGATGTACCGGTGGTCCGACGCTGTGTAGTGGCACGAAGCGGTGTTCGCTGCCACCTCCCAAGTGTCCGGACGAGCGATGGATGTGCTAGCGAAAGACACATCCACAACACTGGGAGTGGCGACTCCGTTGCCCACGAACGTCGGGACCGAGCCTTGGTTTAGAACCACAAGCCCGAACTGCCTGATGGTGTCCAGCAGCTCTTCACCGCGCCGGGTGGTGCGTTGACTACCCCACTCCTCATTCCAGGCGTTGAAATCGCCTGCCAGGACGATACGAGGGTGGGGTTGGGCCTCCAACTCCACCGCCTCCAGAAGTTGCTCGAACTCGCCGGTGTTGAGTCGCGGAGGGGCGTAGCAGCTAATGAACACCACCCCTCCAATCTGCGCAGCAGCCAACCCGGGCATGGCACAGCGCCACACCCGCTGGATCGGAAGGTGGCCGGTTGCCACCACAGCTGCTCTCCCCGACGAATCCACCGCCCAGTTTCCGCTGCCCGCCGGAGGCCGATACACCTCTGACAGCAGCAGCACGTCGACCCGCTTCGTGCGGGCTGTTTGCAGGGCCAGATCCTGAGCGATGCGTCCACCACCCAGGTTGACCTGCATTACCCGCATTACGCCCGCGAATGCTGGTTCTGGCGGCACGATGAGTGGCCCACACGATGGGGCCCCTGGCAGACAATGCACTTAGCTGCCGAAGTGCACTGGCTAATGCGGTGGCCCTCTTCGCCACACTGCAAACACAGACCCGACCGGTCAGACGAGGCACGACAGTTTCGTGCCAGATGCCCCATCAGAAGACAACGGAAGCAACGCTGACGGTCGAGTGGCTTCTTCGGCACTTCGCGGATGCCGCTGACGCATTGGCACAGTGTCAGCTTCTGCCCGATGAGAAGCCGTGCCTTTGCTAGTGGGAGCCGCACTCGAGCTCGCTTCGTGCCATCACGGAGCTCCCAGAGCTCGACACGCGCGATTCCCGGCTCTGCTCCCAGCTTCTCCTTGATGGCGAGCTCCACATCACTCTTCTCGGCCAGAGAGTCAATGTTGGTGACGAGAAGCTCTCCCATCTCCGTCACCACACGGACCACGCCATCCTCGCCGAGTGCCAGCTGGATCCGGCGAGCCAGCTCAGCGCTGTCCACATTCTTGCGTATTGGGACAATGAGATGACCTTGCGCGGTCCGACGCCCCATCCCAATATCTGCCCTGACGTCTTGCAGCTCCTGTGATGAGCGCAGCTTCACGTACATCTCCGTCCAGGTTTTGTCCGGACCGGGGACCACCGCGATGCGATCGGGTCGTGCAGGACGCCCCTTGGACTGGGCACGATGCTGCTGATGTTGTTGCTGCTGGCTCTGCTGCTGCTGCTGGCGCATCTGAGGTGGCCGGTATAGCTCCTGATGCGGTTGCTGCTGCTGCTGAGTCGGGCGTTGCGCTCGGCTATTACGACCGTTCAAGACCGTTGCCCAGGTCATCTGCTGCTGCATTGGCTGGAGTTGTGGCCACTGCTGCTGATGTAGCGGTTGCTGCTGCTGACGCTGCTGCTGCTGCTGCTGCTGCTGCTGCTGCTGCTGCTGCTGCTGCTGGCCCATTGCCGACACTGCGACCGTCCGTCGCTGCGGCTGTGGCTGGCTACGCTGCTGCTGCTGCTGCTGCTGCTTCTGCTGCTGCTGCTGCTGCTGCTGCTGCTGCTGCTGCTGCTGCTTCTGCTGATGCTGATGCTGCTGCTGCTGCTGCTGCTGCTTCTGCTGCTGCTGCTGTTGCTGCGAAGCCTTCTTCGCTCGGTTGCGTTGTTGCCGGCTGCGTTTCGTTCTGGCACTGCCCTGGCCACCAGACTGTGCCGAGGAATGTAGTGCCGTCAACGAACGCATTCCTTCCTGAACTGCTTCCAGCATGCACTTTAGAGCAACCTCGCGCTCCCGGCTGAGTCGCAGCTCCTCAGTAAGCGTCTCCACTTGCTTGGCGAGGGTCTCCAGCATCTTGTGCTGAAACTCCTGCGCAGACGCTTCTCCGCCGTCAGGGATCACCACAGATGTGGATGTCTCCCCTTCTACTTCCTGCGACGCCACCACCGTCTGCTCCAGGGTGGAGGCATCGGAGAATTCACCATCATCCTCCTCTTCCGATGTTTCAACAGCTTCCGCTGATCCGACCGACCGCGGTGTCACCGGAGAGGGGGAAGGGGTGTCCGACCGCTTCCCGGGAGCTAACAGCGACCGCACTCCGGAACGCAGCACTCGCCCCTCCATTCTGTGCCAGAGGGAATGACCGTCCGTCGTTAAAATCCCTTTGACAAGTTCTCGCGAAAACCGTGAAGAACGGGTTTTTCCGTTCTGGGGGGGTGGTGGTGGGTGGTAGGCAGGTACGGTGCTGTGTTTAGTGATGTCTTCTCAAGCCGCGTCGATGGAGGGGTCGGATGCTGGGGTGCAGCCGGAAAATTTGGAAGACCCAAAAGACGCTTTTCCGGACGTAACTCCCCCAAATGAAGTCCGATCGCCTCCGGTCCAACGACGTTTTTGTGCGCGTTGTTGCTGCGCACAACCTTGCCGAAGAAACTGACGCTCTAACTCTCCTGCTTCCCCGGGAAAATGGCGGAAAAGCGTTAAAAACGGGGTTTTTCCGCTCTGCGGGGGTGGTGGTGGGAGGTAGACAGGAAAGATGTTGTTTTCCGTTGTCCTCTCTTCACGCCGCGTCGATGGAGGGGTCGGATGCGGGGGTGGGGCCGGAAAATTGGGGAAACCCCAAAAACGCTTTTCCAGGCGTAACTCCCCCAAATGGCGTCCGATCACTTCCGGTCCAAAGACGGTTTTGTGCGCGATGTTAATGCGCACCACCTTGTTGCATATCTCGACGCTCTCAATCCCCTCCTTCCTCGGGAAATTCGCAAAAAACCGTAAAAAACGAGGTTTTTCCGCTCTAGGGGGGTAATGGGTGGTGGTAGGGGGTCGGAAATGGGTTCGATGGCTTCGTCTCTGCAAGCCGCGTCGTTTGATACCCCACTTGATGGGGTCCGGTGAATGGTTGGGAAACGGTGGGTGCCCGGAAAAACACTATTTTCCAGGGGGGGTGGGGGAAAACCCTTGCGGGGGGGTATTCTCCGTTGAAATCGGACACCCCTCCACAAACAAACCCCTATCGGGAGACGCACCGTTTTCCCGGTAGGTCCGGAAAACTCCTCAGCAACACGCTTTTCCGGCTGTGGCGCCCCCTGGCGGTGGAATCCTGCTGGATTTTCCCGCTTGGTGGGTGGGGGGCACCCGCCCGGACAACTCCCTCGAAGAACCGGAACTGCTATCTCCCCTCCTTCCCCGGGAAAACTCGGGAAAACCGTCACCGGGGGTGGTTTTTCCGCTCTGGGGGGGTGGTGGTGGGTGGTGGGGGGGCGGGGTGGTCACTACCGGATTCCCCTCCTCGAGACGCGTCGATGGAGGGGTCGCACGCCCGGATCGGTGGACTGGCCACCCGGGACGCCAAGAATCGGCCAGAGGGCCCGCCGGGAACTCCAGGAAACCAGGGCGGACACAACCCGTCCGAACACCGGGTGCTCCGCAAGGGGGATGTTCCGTCCGGATCTTCACTTCCAGAACCGGAATCAAACGGCCGTTAACGGTTTTTCGCGTCAGGGGGGGCAAAAAGCCGCCATTTTGGGAAGGCGAAAAACGGCGTCCTTTTTTTGAACAAAACTTTGTCCCCCTGTATCTCACTCAGTTTTTATGCGATCGACACCAAACTTTCACAAAACGTTCTTTTCACTAAGACGTACAAATCAATATATCGCAGCTTCCACGTAGGTCCTAAGCTGGCTGAGTTATTCACTGTTCAATTTGCAAACTTTGCCACGTCACCACTTCCGGTACTCCATCATTTCCGGCACTTTGAGGGCATCAAAAGATGCGCCCTGACGGCGCGCTTCTTTTGCACTATCACTTTCAACAATCCGTGAAGAATTCACTAAGTTATTCCAGAAAAACGATCTCACGAAAAACTCCCTCAATTTTCCGAATTTTCCGGAAAAATTCGGCTGGGAGGCGTAGGACCAGGATCGGGGGCCGCACACGTGGAATCACTGTCCTAACTTAACTTTTCACCGATTTTCCTCGAAAAAACTTTTTTCACGGAGCACCATACAAACACGTCTGTTCGGTTCGGCTGCTCGATCGCCACTACAGGGATAACTGGCTTGTGGTCGCCAAGCGTTCATAGCGACGTGACTTTTTGATCCTTCGATGTCGGCTCTTCCTATCATTGTGAAGCAAAATTCCCCAAGCGTAGGATTGTTCACCCTTTCAAGGGAACGTGAGCTGGGTTTAGACCGTCGTGAGACAGGTTAGTTTTACCCTACTGGTGTGTGCTAATACGTGCTATCGTAACGGAACTCCTGTGCAGTACGAGAGGAACCACAGGTACGGACCACTGGCTCAATACTAGTTCGACCGGACTTTGGTATGACGCTACGTCCGCTGGATTATGCCTGAACGCCTCTAAGGTCGTAACCAATCCGAGCTGATAGCGCTTCAAAACCTAATGGGCAATCGGAAGCTAGCGGGCCTAACAACCCTCCGAGATCCGCTGGAACTGCCTCTGCAGCCTGGCGCCTCATCCCCGCTTCATAGACTGGGCCGCATCGCGCGGGGTCGCACTGCACGTGTTAGTACCTGACCATAGGGAACGCCGGTGGCCGCCGACCTCGCCGACCGTGGACTTGACTAGTTTCGATGCCCACCGACCGCCCGCAAACGACGGGACTTCAGGCTAGGAGTTTCAAGTTGTAGAGATGCGTTCGCATCGATCCTCTCAGGCGACCTACGCCTGGTGGTGTTATGGTGGACGCAAGGCACGTCCTGGCCCGGTAGTATGTACAAGAAAATGTACAAGTCCGGGAATACGGGGTGCATCGTATGTAACGTTCGATGTACATATAAAGCCTGGTAGGTGTTGGGATTATATCTGCAACACGGGCATTATCGAAAGATGGTTAAGTGGAGTCACCCAATGGGTGCCGTGCGTTATAAGGTACGTAATGCACAGTAGAGATACATTATCGGGAGGTGGAACCCGAAAAATGTACAAGTCCGGGAATACGGGGTGCATCGTATGTAACGTTCGATGTACATATAAAGCCTGGTAGGTGTTGGGATTATATCTGCAACACGGGCATTATCGAAAGATGGTTAAGTGGAGTCACCCAATGGGTGCCGTGCGTTATAAGGTACGTAATGCACAGTAGAGATACATTGTCGGGAGGTGGAACCCGAAAAATGTACAAGTCCGGGAATACGGGGTGCATCGTATGTAACGTTCGATGTACATATAAAGCCTGGTAGGTGTTGGGATTATATCTGCAACACGGGCATTATCGAAAGATGGTTAAGTGGAGTCACCCAATGGGTGCCGTGCGTTATAAGGTACGTAATGCACAGTAGAGATACATTGTCGGGAGGTGGAACCCGCAAAATGTACAAGTCCGGGAATACGGGGTGCATCGTATGTAACGTTCGATGTACATATAAAGCCTGGTAGGTGTTGGGATTATATCTGCAACACGGGCATTATCGAAAGATGGTTAAGTGGAGTCACCCAATGGGTGCCGTGCGTTATAAGGTACGTAATGCACAGTAGAGATACATTGTCGGGAGGTGGAACCCGCAAAATGTACAAGTCCGGGAATACGGGGTGCATCGTATGTAACGTTCGATGTACATATAAAGCCTGGTAGGTGTTGGGATTATATCTGCAACACGGGCATTATCGAAAGATGGTTAAGTGGAGTCACCCAATGGGTGCCGTGCGTTATAAGGTACGTAATGCACAGTAGAGATACATTATCGGGAGGTGGAACCCGAAAAATGTACAAGTCCGGGAATACGGGGTGCATCGTATGTAACGTTCGATGTACATATAAAGCCTGGTAGGTGTTGGGATTATATCTGCAACACGGGCATTATCGAAAGATGGTTAAGTGGAGTCACCCAATGGGTGCCGTGCGTTATAAGGTACGTAATGCACAGTAGAGATACATTGTCGGGAGGTGGAACCCGCAAAATGTACAAGTCCGGGAATACGGGGTGCATCGTATGTAACGTTCGATGTACATATAAAGCCTGGTAGGTGTTGGGATTATATCTGCAACACGGGCATTATCGAAAGATGGTTAAGTGGAGTCACCCAATGGGTGCCGTGCGTTATAAGGTACGTAATGCACAGTAGAGATACATTATCGGGAGGTGGAACCCGAAAAATGTACAAGTCCGGGAATACGGGGTGCATCGTATGTAACGTTCGATGTACATATAAAGCCTGGTAGGTGTTGGGATTATATCTGCAACACGGGCATTATCGAAAGATGGTTAAGTGGAGTCACCCAATGGGTGCCGTGCGTTATAAGGTACGTAATGCACAGTAGAGATACATTGTCGGGAGGTGGAACCCGAAAAATGTACAAGTCCGGGAATACGGGGTGCATCGTATGTAACGTTCGATGTACATATAAAGCCTGGTAGGTGTTGGGATTATATCTGCAACACGGGCATTATCGAAAGATGGTTAAGTGGAGTCACCCAATGGGTGCCGTGCGTTATAAGGTACGTAATGCACAGTAGAGATACATTGTCGGGAGGTGGAACCCGCAAAATGTACAAGTCCGGGAATACGGGGTGCATCGTATGTAACGTTCGATGTACATATAAAGCCTGGTAGGTGTTGGGATTATATCTGCAACACGGGCATTATCGAAAGATGGTTAAGTGGAGTCACCCAATGGGTGCCGTGCGTTATAAGGTACGTAATGCACAGTAGAGATACATTATCGGGAGGTGGAACCCGAAAAATGTACAAGTCCGGGAATACGGGGTGCATCGTATGTAACGTTCGATGTACATATAAAGCCTGGTAGGTGTTGGGATTATATCTGCAACACGGGCATTATCGAAAGATGGTTAAGTGGAGTCACCCAATGGGTGCCGTGCGTTATCAGGTACGTAATGCACAGTAGAGATACATTGTCGGGAGGTGGAACCCGAAAAATGTACAAGTCCGGGAATACGGAAAAGTTCCCCATGAAAGGCTGGGGATACAATTATTGATACAAATAATGTGCCTAAGGGTACATTTATTTTTCTAAGTCCCAGAAATCCGTCACTGAACATCACGACTTACAAACACATCTTCCCCCGGTCCTCCCATATACGGCACGGGGACAAGTATGAAGAATGAAAATCATGTGTGTATGGAACATATAATGTGCCTGAGAGCACATTTTTTTTCTAAGTCCCAGAAATCCGTCACTGAACATCACGACTTACAAACACATCTTCCCCCGGTCCTCCCATATACGGCACGGGGACAAGTATGAAGAATGAAAATCATGTGTGTATGGAACATATAATGTGCCTGAGAGCACATTTTTTTTCTAAGTCCCAGAAATCCGTCACTGAACATCACGACTTACGAAGACATGTTCCCCCGGTCCTCCCATATACGGCACCGGGACAAGTATGAAGAATGAAAATCATGTGTGTATGGAACATATAATGTGCCTGAGAGCACATTTTTTTTCTAAGTCCCAGAAATCCGTCACTGAACATCACGACTTACGAAGACATGTTCCCCCGGTCCTCCCATATACGGCACGGGGACAAGTATGAAGAATGAAAATCATGTGTGTATGGAACATATAATGTGCCTGAGAGCACATTTTTTTCTAAGTCCCAGAAATCCGTCACTGAACATCACGACTTACAAACACATCTTCCCCCGGTCCTCCCATATACGGCACGGGGACAAGTATGAAGTATGAAAATTTTTGGTCACAGCGTGAAATCCCTCTAATGATCATGAAAATAGCATCGGATCACTTATCTGACCATAAAAAGTGGACCAAAACCCTATTTGGACAAACTTTTTGGTCCTATGAAAAATTCACTTTTCATATATGTCATGGTCGAAAATTTTCTAAGTCCCAAAAAATCACATATTCTCGAATATCTCGAAAACTACGTATCGGACAGGGGTCAACCAAGGTGTTTTAGAAAGGTCTTTACAAGCTCTATTTAATGAGCCATAGCGACTTTCAAGTGATTTTTTGACACTTTTTCGCATATCGGCATCCTTGGTTCCCATACTGGCCATAGGCCATAGGGCACCGAACGGCCAACTTTTGGTCCGGGGGTGAAATTTTTTTTTCACGAGATTTTGATGAAAATGGCTTCGGAACGCGTTTCTAATAATGAAAAGTGAAACCAAACAGTATTTGCGAAGAAAAAATTGTCCTATGAAAAAATCACTTTTCATATATGTCATGGTCGAAAATTTTCTAAGTCCCAAAAAATCACTTATTCTCGAATATCTCGAAAACTACGTATCGGACAGGGGTCAACCAAGGTGTTTTAGAAAGGTCTTTACAAGCTCTATTTAATGAGCCATAGCGACTTTCAAGTGATTTTTTGACACTTTTTCGCATATCGGCATCCTTGGTTCCCATACTGGCCATAGGCCATAGGGCACCGAACGGCCAACTTTTGGTCCGGGGGTGAAATTTTTTTTTCACGAGATTTTGATGAAAATGGCTTCGGAACGCGTTTCTAATAATGAAAAGTGAAACCAAACAGTATTTGCGAAGAAAAAATTGTCCTATGAAAAAATCACTTTTTCTTAGGGTACGGGTCAAAAATTTTCTAAGTCCCAAAAAATCACTTATTCTCGAATATCTCGAAAACTACGTATCGGACAGGGGTCAACCAAGGTGTTTTAGAAAGGTCTTTACAAGCTCTATTTAATGAGCCATAGCGACTTTCAAGTGATTTTTTGACACTTTTTCGCATATCGGCATCCTTGGTTCCCATACTGGCCATAGGCCATAGGGCACTGTTGAATTTGGATAATTAGTATAATTAATTAATTTGCATGAAAATATTTTGAATTGTTATTGCATGAAAAATAAACAACACTTGACAACACTACGAGCAGAGAGTATAAACCAGACGCCAATGTAAGAAAAGTGAACTAGAGTAATTGAATTATGTACAAATCTGACGGTTGAATAAACATTACAAAAGCAACTTCCAAACGCATAACACATATTCAATTATCCGCTACAGTTTTAGAAATTCCCAAATATCACAAGTTTCCTCCCTTCACGACCGGTGTAATTTATACATTTGGTCCTTCGAACCGGATCGGTGAAAGGAAGCATTACGTGCAGTGAAACTTGCAGCAGGACACTACGTGTTCACAGATTTGGGAATAAACGGCACTACGTACCGTTTATGTACAGTGGTGATTCAAAGTGTGATATTTCTCCGTTTAAACCCGTTGTGTTTTTCATTTCCTTTGGTTGCCCCGCTATCACGGGCAAAGGAGACGTTTGTGAAGTGTTCGTGAAGATTACATCGTGTCACGAACAAGGAACAGAAAAGCGAGTGTGTAGTTCGATCGGAACGCGTAAGAAAACCGACGCCACCCACGCCATTTCAAATTTGGCACCCATAACTGCAACGACACCCATTGCGTTTTCAAATTTGCGCCATTCGAAATTTGGTTTTGCGTACAAGTTGCATCCAAGTTACAGTGAGATTATCCTACGCGCCAAAAATTCAAAGAGAAAATGGCGAAACAATTAAAAGCGTTTCAACTGAAAAAACGCCAAGCTGCCGAGCTAATTAAAACCGTGGAACAGTTCACCAGTGAATATACCGATGATAGAGTGAGTGAAGTATCAGTGTGTCTAGACCAGCTGGAAAGGTATTACGAAGATTTTCTCCAGGCAAGCGCGAAAGTTTCGGAGCTAGATGAGGATGGGGCGGAAACGTATGTGGCGGAACGTTGCGAAATGGACACGCGTTACCGACGCGTGAAGGGTTTCCTTCTACGAAGGCAACCCTCGAACCCGGGTGTGAGTGATTCGGTGTTGATCGCGAATTCAACGATGAATACTACGGGACGATCGAGTGCTGTGAATGTGCGTCTGCCGAAAATCGAATTACCTACGTTTGATGGTGATTCTACCAAGTGGCTTACTTTCCGGGACCGATTTGTAGCTATGATTGATTCTTCCGCGGACATTCCTAACATCATGAAGCTGCAATATCTGCTGTCGTCGTTAAAGGGTGATGCTGGATTGCTCTTCGAGCATACCACCTTAACAGCAGATAATTACGACGTGACGTGGACTGCCTTGCTGAAGCGATACGACAACCCGCGTACGCTTGTTCGCGAGTACTACCGGAAGATTCATCACCTACCGACAGTGAGCCGTGAAAGGGTGGATGAATTGGCGCAGCTCGTGGATGAATTCACGCGGCACGTGAACGGGCTGAAGAAACTCGACGAGCCCGTTGAGTACTGGGATACGCCGCTCGCCAACCTCTTGCTGATGAAACTGGACACGGCGACCATCTTGGCTTGGGAAAACCATTCAGCACAGCACACGAAAGATAAGTACAAGGAGTTAGTAGATTTCCTTCATAGTCGTGTCCGAATCCTTAAGTCAACGCGTGAGTTTTCCCATACTGAACTAAATACGAGAATGGTGGCCGGTAGCAAAAAAATATTCGAACATAGACCAAGGTTGGTGGGTAACACAGCGACGGCAGGAAGAGCAATACCGCATATGTCAGCGCCACAGCCACCACAACCACCGTGCATTTTTGGTTGCACGGAGGCTCACCATTTGCGGGCTTGTCCGGAATTCGCAAATAAGGACGTACCCCAACGGCGGGAAATCGCAACACGAGAACGGCTGTGTTGGAATTGCCTGAATCGTCATCACCAAGTGAGGGATTGCCGCTCGTCGTACCGGTGCACTACGTGCAAGGCACGACACCATTCACTACTACATGTGAATTCAGCGGTGACCATGGCTGCGCAATCCGATGAGGAAATGGTTCTTCTGGAAACGGTCCTTCTCCAGCTCGTGGATGATCACGGCAACACGTATGATGCGCGGGCACTTCTCGATTCGGGATCGATGTGCAATTTCGTTTCCGAAACCATGGCGCAGCGATTGCTAACACCGTTGTCAAAGGTAGACGTTGCCATATCTGGTATAGGGCAACACATGCAGCACGTCAAGGGTTCCATTACAGCGGCCGTTCAATCGAAAGGGGCTGACTTCTCTACAACAATGGAATTTCTTGTACTAAAGACTCCGTCGGCAGATCTTCCAACCACACCGATAAACGTAGAGTCGTGGTTCCTCCCGAATATAAAATTGGCTGATCCTACTTTCCACGTCCCCGGAAAGGTAGATGTGGTTATTGGCGGTGATACATTTTGGGAACTACATACTGGAAGGAAGCGGTCACTGGGCGAAGGAAAACCATGGTTGTTGGAGACACCGTTTGGATGGGCGATCTCTGGGAATACTTCCCGTTGTTCTGGGCCCAATTTGCGGTTGTGTCACCTGGCAACCAATGAAGGTGACATTGCAGCTTCGCTACAACGGTTCTGGGAGGCTGAGAGCATTTTAGAAGGCCCTGCGTTGTCTTTGGAAGAAGACCTGTGTGACAAGTATTATGCTTCCACGACTACGCGAAATGCTCAAGGTCGCTATGTCGTGTCGTTGCCGCGAAATGCCAAACCGGAGAAAGTCCTGGGTTTGTCAAGGGATATAGCAGATCGGCGTTTGTTGGGAGTTGAACGGCGGCTAAAGGCCAATCCTGTAATGGAAAAGGAGTATAAAAGGTTCATGGTAGAATACGAGCAGTTGGGACACATGGTGAAACTCACCGAACCTGTCGACGATAGTGAGCCGCACTGCTACATCCCTCATCATGCCGTGATTAAGGAGTCGAGTTCTTCAACCAAGGTTCGTGTTGTTTTCGATGCATCCTGCAAAACAACATCGGGCTACTCCTTGAACGACACCTTACTCATTGGCCCAACGGTACAAGATGATCTGCTCACAATCATCTTGCGATTCAGGAAGCATTCTGTCGCATTAGTGGCAGACGTGGAGAAGATGTACAGGCAGATCCTGCATTATGATAAAGATCGAAAACTGCTACGCATTCGATATCGGGAACGTTCAACCGAACCAATAGCAACGTATGAGCTACAAACGGTGACCTACGGTACCGCATCAGCTCCGTTCTTGGCCACTCGTACGTTGCAACAAATTGCGCATGACAACAAACAGGAGTACCCCAAAGCCGTAGACCCGGTTCTGCATGATTTTTATGTGGATGACTTGCTGACTGGTGCAGCAAGTGTTTCAGAAGCCATCGAAACACGTAAACAGATATCATCGATGTTGGAATCAGCGGGCTTCTCACTAAAGAAATGGGCGTCGAACATACCGGCTGCGCTTGATGGTGTTCCAAGCGCCGATTTGGCCATCAAATCAGTTCTAGACTGGCAAGAAGACCAAGCAGTCTCAACACTGGGCTTGGTTTGGGAACCATCCAACGATATGTTTCGGTTTCGGGTGGATTTGCCAACCCCTGCAGAAGAGCTGACACGATGCCTGGTGTTATCATACACGGCCAGAATCTTCGATCCTCTTGGTCTGTTGGGACCAACGGTGATACTCGCCAAGATGTTCCTGCAACGCCTATGGGGATTGAAGCACGAGGGGAAGACGCTGGACTGGAATCGTCCGCTACCAGCGGAGATTCAGGAAGAGTGGAGGAGGTTCCACTCAACGCTCTATGTGTTACGCGAACTGCGAGTACCTCGATTGGTGGCACATAGCAATCCGGAAAGGCTGCAGCTGCATCTCTTCGCGGATGCATCTCAAGGAGCCTATGGAGCATGTTGTTACGTACGCTCGGATTCGACACGGGGCTCTACGGTTAGATTGCTAGCGGCTAAGTCCAAGGTGGTGTCCCTCTCAAACACACATTCCATCGCCAGATTAGAACTGTGTGCAGCACGGCTAGCAGTACACCTGTTCCAGAAGGTGATTCGAGCACTCAACGTTTCATCGTCGACGGTTATCTGTTGGACAGATTCCATGACCGTCATGCATTGGCTCAAATCATCACCTCGTCGATGGAAGCCGTTCGTCGCCAACAGGGTGGCGCAAATACAAGAGGAGACCCGAATTTCATGCTGGCGTCATGTTCCTGGTAGCGATAACCCGGCGGATGATATATCGCGCGGGTTGAGGCCCGAAGAGTTACTGCAGTGCGAGCGATGGTGGCAGGGGCCACGTTGGTTGTCCTACGGACAGGAAGAGTGGCCGGTGGAACCAGTACTCGCGAAAGAGAACGAGACGGACATCGAGGAGCGGTTAGCGGTGTCCAAAATAGTCATCACCTCTACGACGTGTGACTTTAGCAACACACTTTTCGCACGTTATTCCTCGTACGGCAAGTTGCGAAGGGTTGTTGCTTATTGCTTGCGAATCCTCTCCAACCTCAGGGCGAGCAAGTCAACGTCGATCAACAGCGTCAAGCGGAATACGGACATGAAGACGCTATTGAGTTCCGTTCCACCGCTTACAGCGGCGGAGTTGCAGGATGCGGAACTGAGGTTGTGTCAACGGGCACAACATGATTCGTTTGCGGAGGAGATGGACGACCTGAAACGAGGAAAGCTGGTGAGCGGAAGGTCGAGACTAAAGTGGTTGTCTCCATACCTCGACCCAAAGGGTGTGTTACGCGTCGGTGGCCGGCTTGGTAACGCCAACATACCAGAGTCAACCAAACATCCGATTGTCCTCGCTGCATCACATCGGCTGTCGACACTACTGGTCGAGAACACTCATCATCAAAAGATGCACGCGGGGCCACAATTCATGTTAGCAACAATCCGGCAGAAGTTTTGGTTGATTGGGGGCCGAAACTTAGCAAAGAGCGTGTACCATCGATGCCACACATGCTTTCGGAACAAGCCAACGCTGGTGAAACAGGCGGTAGCTGATTTGCCTAAGTCACGAGTGACACCAACGCGACCGTTTGCCGTCAGCGGCGTCGACTACTGTGGGCCGTTTTTGTTAAAGTCGACCGTCCGCAACCGAAGCCCAACGAAGGCATACATCGCGATATTCGTATGTTTCGCGACAAGGGCAGTCCATATCGAGCTGGTGAGTGATCTCACATCGACTGCTTTCCTATCAGCACTACGTCGCTTTGTCGCGAGACGTGGTAAAGTAGCCGAATTGCATTCGGACAATGCAACGACGTTCAAGGGCGCGGCACACGAGTTGCATCGCATCTATAGGATGCTGAAAATCGATGAGGGTGATAGGAGAGCGATCTTTGATTGGTGCGCAGAGAACGAACTGGTATGGAAGTTTATCCCCCCGCGTGCGCCTCATTTTGGAGGACTTTGGGAAGCGGCAGTTAAGTCCGCTAAAAGGCATCTGTTAAAGACGATAGGAGTTAGAAGTGTGACGCAAGAAAATATGCTTACCCTTCTGGCACAAGTTGAGCTTTGTTTAAATTCGCGTCCATTGATACCAATATCAGATGAGCCAACAGATTTGGAAGCACTAACCCCGGGCCATTTCTTGATAGGGAGTAGCATGCAGGCGGTACCACAAGTAGATCTTAGCAAGATTTCTCCGAACCGTTTGAAGGAGTACCAATTAGTGCAAAGGCAGATGCAAGAGATTTGGGCACGGTGGTACCCAGAATATCTACAGCAGCTACAGGCCAGGGCAAAGCACGCGAACAATACACCGGTGAAGCTAGAAGTGAACCAATTAGTGATCGTGAAAGAAGACAATACCCCACCTGCAGTTTGGCCAAAAGGGCGAATAACAGCTTTGCACCCAGGAAAGGACGGTGTAGTGAGAGTAGTAACTTTACGAGTGGGCACAGGAAAAGAAATTGTTCGAGCCGTCAGCAGAATCGCGTTACTACCCAATCCAATCGAACAGAGAGGTTAGAGCGGAAGAAGGATACACGTGGGAAATAGTAAACAACAGTTGTTGACATTTGGAGCGTCAAGTCAAGTTAAGTTTACACGTCGATCACATAGTTTCATGCATTTAAAAGAATTCTCTTTTGGTGGCCGGAATGTTGAATTTGGATAATTAGTATAATTAATTAATTTGCATGAAAATATTTTGAATTGTTATTGCATGAAAAATAAACAACACTTGACAACACTACGAGCAGAGAGTATAAACCAGACGCCAATGTAAGAAAAGTGAACTAGAGTAATTGAATTATGTACAAATCTGACGGTTGAATAAACATTACAAAAGCAACTTCCAAACGCATAACACATATTCAATTATCCGCTACAGTTTTAGAAATTCCCAAATATCACAAGTTTCCTCCCTTCACGACCGGTGTAATTTATACAGGCACCGAACGGCCAACTTTTGGTCCGGGGGTGAAATTTTTTTTTCACGAGATTTTGATGAAAATGGCTTCGGAACGCGTTTCTAATAATGAAAAGTGAAACCAAACAGTATTTGCGAAGAAAAAATTGTCCTATGAAAAAATCACTTTTCATATATGTCATGGTCGAAAATTTTCTAAGTCCCAAAAAATCACTTATTCTCGAATATCTCGAAAACTACGTATCGGACAGGGGTCAACCAAGGTGTTTTAGAAAGGTCTTTACAAGCTCTATTTAATGAGCCATAGCGACTTTCAAGTGATTTTTTGACACTTTTTCGCATATCGGCATCCTTGGTTCCCATACTGGCCATAGGCCATAGGGCACCGAACGGCCAACTTTTGGTCCGGGGGTGAAATTTTTTTTTCACGAGATTTTGATGAAAATGGCTTCGGAACGCGTTTCTAATAATGAAAAGTGAAACCAAACAGTATTTGCGAAGAAAAAATTGTCCTATGAAAAAATCACTTTTTCTTAGGGTACGGGTCAAAAATTTTCTAAGTCCCAAAAAATCACATTTTCTCGAATATCTCGAAAACTACTTATCGGACAGGGGTCAACCAAGGTGTTTTAGAAAGGTCTCAACAAGCTCTAAATAATGGGCCATAGCGACTTTTTAGTGATTTTTTGACAAATTTTGTCATATCGGCATCCCGAGTTCCCATACTGGCCATAGGCCATGGGGCCCCGAACGAAAAAATTTTGGTCCGAGGGTCAAAATTTTTTTTCTCATAAATTTGTTCAAAACGCCGTCGGAACGCGCCTTAGATCATGAAAAGTGAAAAGAAACAGTATTTTGCAAAAGTTGGGGTGGCCTATGACTTACATGGCCACGTCCTAGGTCCGAGTTCCCGAGGTCGTGTTCTTCAGTGGCGGAAAAAAATGGCCACTTGTGGGAGATGCAAAATGTTCATTTTGTATTATAGGGGACACACTATCGAAGCGAAAATTTCAGAAATGGCCTAAAACGTGAAGAAATGATGGGGTATGTACGAAAAGAAGGTTTTTATGGTCAAACGGTGAAAATTTTTTTTTTATGAAAAATTTTGGTCTCCCACCGTTCATGAATTTCTAGGACCAAAAATCGAAAAATTTGAAAACTTCACGATCGAAAGGGAAACGCATATGTGGTGTTCCTAGGTGTGTACGGTGTACGAAAAACGGGTTCACGATGAGATATCAGGCAAATAAGTGGACCTAAAGTGAGTTATACGGGTAAGACGAGGTGTCCAAAGACCGAAATAGGGGTACCAACTGAGAACGAAATGAAGGTCCCCGAAGTCGCCATACAAGTTATAGGAGGTGTCCAAAGTACGAAAAGAGTTCCATATTCGGCTGTTCCTACTATATGGTTCCCTGATTGCTGCTCCAAGGAGTAGTGAGGAAGTGTCCAAAGGTCTGTTGGGGGTATCGAGGTGATACCCTCGACGGACAATATGCACGAAAAGTGGTTCGATGATCTATCCTGTAGGTCGTACGGCAGCCATACCCGGCTGGAAGTACCGCGGTAATTCCGCAATAAAACGTTCGCCAGACGAACAAACAAATTGAATTAGCTCATCGTAGTGTACGGAAACGAAACGAAAATGTAAGGTGATTAGGGATCCGGGAGCAATCTCGCGATCCCATGGTTCGGTGTAAGAAATGATACGAAGTGTTCATAAGTCTCCTCTGGAGGCAGAACCATCGTAGCAAAGTTCGGGAACCCAAGGGTCACAAAAACTCGTAGGACGATATCCACGAATAATCGGGGACTTGTGGGGACTACCGTGCCCTGACAAGTCAACTACACCTTAACTGGTGATGGTCGTCCTACGGGGACCTGCGGGGAACAAAAGGGTCACTAAAACTCGTAGGACAATATCTCCGAATAATCGGGGACTTGTGGGGACCACCGTGCCCTGACAAGTCAACTACACCTTAACTGGTGATGGTTGTCCTACGGGGACCTGCCGGGAACCCAAGGGTCACAAAAACTCGTAGGACGATATCCACGAATAATCGGGGACTTGTGGGGACTACCGTGCCCTGACAAGTCAACTACACCTTAACTGGTGATGGTCGTCCTACGGGGACCTGCGGGGAGCAAAAGGAGTCAGAAACAATCGTAGGACGATATCCACGAATAATCGGGGACTTGTGGGGACTACCGTGCCCTGACAAGTCAACTACACCTTAACTGGTGATGGTCGTCCTACGGGGACCTTCAGGGAGCCGCAGTAAGTCGCAGGTCGTATGCGAGCCTTGATTGGTCCTGTTGGGGGCGTGCGGGGTGTAATGCCTCGGTACGTCAAATGTTGGTGTACGATGTACATCGATAATCTGACATCCTCCTGAACAACCTTTGCTCGTGTGGTTATTGGCGCTGTGGAGTCGGTGTACTGCCGCAGGTCAATGAGAGTGGTCACAACAAAGATTGTGTCACCTGATGAACGTAGAAAGAGAGTCTGCGGGGACTGGTGCCCTGGTAGACAAAAAATATCGAACAAGCAATTGACGAAGACGAATTCTGGTTGATCCTACCAGTAATATACGCTTGTCTCAAAGGTTAAGCCATGCATGTCTAAGTACAAACATAAATGAATGTGAAACCGCATAAGGCTCAGTACAACAGCCATAATTCACAAGATCATCCACCCATCAGTTACTTGGATAACTGTGGAAAAGCCAGAGCTAATACATGCAACATGCCGGGACCGCTGTTCGCTTGCGGGCGGTGGAACTGGTGCACTTATTAGTAAAACCAATCGCCTCCGGGCGGCTTGAGTTGAAGTCTGGATAAGGATGCCGATCGTATGGTCGCTTGACCGACGACAGATCTTGCAAATGTCTGCCCTATCAACTATTGATGGTAGTGTAGAGGACTACCATGGTTGCGACGGGTAACGGGGAATCAGGGTTCGATTCCGGAGAGGGAGCCTGAGAAATGGCTACCACATCCAAGGAAGGCAGCAGGCGCGTAAATTACCCAATCCCGGCACGGGGAGGTAGTGACGAGAAATAACAATATGGACCTCTCTAACGATGGTCCATAATTGGAATGAATTGAGCATAAATCCTTCAATAAGGATCAAGTGGAGGGCAAGTCTGGTGCCAGCAGCCGCGGTAATTCCAGCTCCACTAGCGTATATTAAAGTTGTTGCGGTTAAAACGTTCGAAGTTGATTCCCCGTCCAGACACGCGACCGCCGCGGGCGCCCGGCACACGCCGGATACGTTCGTGCGCGAGCTCGCGGCTGCGACTCACAATGGTGTGCCTGGGCGTCAACCTCGTGATCGGTCGGGCACGTCCCGAGCCGGTGCGTGGTGCCCGGGCAGCTCCCATTTACCTTGAACAAATTAGAGTGCTTCAAGCAGGCTAGTACAAAAGCGTCCACACCCGCCCAGGGTTGGCGTTGGCCGAGAATAATCTTGCATGGAATAATGGAACATGACCTCGGTCTGAGTCTTTTGGTTGGTTTTGTATAGACCCAGAGGTAATGATTAACAGAAGTAGTTGGGGGCATTGGTATTACGGCGCGAGAGGTGAAATTCGTAGACCGTCGTAGGACCAACTGAAGCGAAAGCGTTTGCCATGGATGCTTTCATTAATCAAGAACGAAAGTTAGAGGATCGAAGGCGATTAGATACCGCCCTAGTTCTAACCGTAAACGATGCCAATCAGCAATTGGGAGACGCTACTACATTCGGTGCTCTCAGTAGCTTCCGGGAAACCAAAATCGGGTTCCGGGGGAAGTATGGTTGCAAAGTTGAAACTTAAAGGAATTGACGGAAGGGCACCACAAGAAGTGGAGCTTGCAGAGGCGAGCTGTCAAAGGAAGCAAGCGGACGCTTTCCGTGAGCTCCTTATGATATAGTGTTTTTCGTTTAAAAAAACTTACAAAGTGGTGGTGCAAATTTGTTAGAGTGGTGTACGAACACATATTTTGCGCAAACACCGTGAAGTTTTAGTGAAAAACAGTGGAAAAACGTCGATTTTGGCACACAAACATTGCGTCGTGCACCGGTGCGTGTGGCCACGAAGGGTGCGTGTGTGGTTCCGTTAGTGCGTGCGAGCGTAGCGCTCCCTTTCGGTGCGGTTGAAGGGGAGCCCGCAGCCGCTGTGCAGCGTATTTTGTTACGGACAGGAGCGGAACAGTGATTAAACATTACCCCCTAACGAGGGAAGAAACATTCAGTGAAAAACAGTGCGGAAAAGTGCGTTGACCAGCAAGCAGATACCACGTGCTAAGGGCACGTGAACTTAGCACGTAAGGGCTTGGCTGTGTCGGTGAGTGCGTGCGTAGGGTGACGTGCCGTGGTTTGACGTCTGGACAGTGGGCACACCATCGGTCATCCCGGTTGTTGTCCTGGGAGAATTCCCCCCTAGTGCCACCAGCGCCCTCTATGGGGCACTAGCGGAAGTTTCTCCGGAGACACAAACCAAAAGCTCCGCACAAACAAGCGTGCTATAATCAAATGCGGGCTGCATACCGGCCAGGCGCACGTGTCCAGTGACTTTAACGCTGGACAAAGCGACGAACCGTGCAGCAGCATAATGTCGGGAGAAGAAAGCGATGATTCGGTGGAGGTGGTTCCCGAAATCATCAAGCCAAAGAAGAGGAGACTTTCTCCGCGCGTAGTGGTGACACCCCTGGAATTGTCGCCAGGGACGATGTCGTCACTACGGAGCTCTCAGGGGGCACCCAAGCCAGCCCCGAGAACACCGTTGGAAGAGCCGGACGAGGGAGTGCGGAAGCGTACTGCCCCCGCCCCGACGCCGTCGCCGAGGAGATCTATGTCTCCTGAGATGCTGGCACCAGCCGCATCGGAGCCGACCAGCTTCCCGACGGCAGAAGTGTCGGACAGACATGCGCGGCAGTACGAGCGGGTGTTGGAGAAGCTCGAGGAGCTTACCGCTCTTTACCGAAAGAGCCAGGAGGAGAATTCGAGGCTCCGTGCGGAGCTCGATATATATCGCACGGGGGTGCGAACCGTTGTGCAGCTGGAGAATTCAGCGACTGGCGTGCGCTTGGGAAACCAAGCCTCTTCCAAGTTGCAGCCCAGCAAAAGGACACTCAGGCGCTCTCAGCAGAGGGAGAGAGCCGAGGCACGCCAGTCGCAGGGTCCTGCCCAGCATCGCATGCTGGAACTGCAGGAGCAGCTGCGCCGTGAGATCCAGGAGGAAGAGAAGCAGATGAGGGCGAGGAGCGGGCACGGGCAGCGGTCCCAGCCTATGCAGCAACCGTACGACTTTCCGGCACCGGAAACCAGGCGGCAGCAGCAGCAATCCTACCGTGATGCCCTGGTAGGTGGTTGGCAGGTTGTGGGGAAGCGGCAAAAGGCCCAGCCTTCAGCTGCACCTCAGCAGCGGCAGCGGCCGCAACCAGCAACCAAGAGCCAACGCCCCGCACAGGCAAACCGGCGGACGAAAAGGCGACGACCAGACGCCATTCTGGTGGTCCCAGCACCGGGGGTCTCCTTCGCCGAGATGTACCGACCCATCCGGACGAGCCCGGCCCTGGAGGATGTCCAGCACTGCATCCGTATCGGCAAGCGGACACCGAAGGGGAACCTTCGGATGGAGCTGGCACGGGACATGGACTCGGCGGCGCTGTGCAGCCGCATTCAGTCCACGCTGGGAGAGCTGGGATCCGCCAGGGTCCTGACGGAGATGGCGGAGGTTGTGTTGAAAAACGTTGACAACCTCACGGAGGAGGAGACGATCAGGGAGGCGTTGAAGGCGGCACTCGCCAAGGAGCCAGCGGTGGCCTCGCTTCGCATCTGGGAGCGGGCAGATGCCACAAAGCGGGCCCGCGTGCGGCTACCGCGAGTGGAAGCGGAAGCCCTGCTCCAAAAAGATCGCCTTATTATAGACTACTCCTCGTGTCGGCTGGAGGAGGCCCCCAGGCTGGAGGCGGCAAAGCGCCGTTGCTTCCGGTGCCTGGAAAGGGGCCACATGGCAGCGGACTGCGTCGGGCCCGATCGCAGCAACTGCTGCATCAGATGCGGAGCTCCTGGCCATCGGGCGGCCAGCTGCAGCAGTGCGGTTAGCTGCATTCGGTGTGGAGGACCACATCGAATTGCAGCGCACGGCTGCAGGGGAGCTAACCTTCCCCCCCGCCGCTAAGCATGTCTGTGGGGAGCCACCTCCAGGTCCTGCAGGTTAACACCAACAGGAGTCGGAGTGCGCAGGACCTGGCTCTCCACACAATGCGGACGGAGCGGGTGGACGTTATGGTGGTGTGCGAGCTGAGTTCGGTTCCGGACGGGAACGCAAACTGGGTGGTGGACCGCGACAGGCTGGTGGCCATTGTCGCGAGCGGATACTCCCACCCGGTTCAGCGGATCTGGAGCTCGAGTTTTCCCGGCATCGTGGCGGCGGACGTGGCAGGCGTCACGATCATAGCGTGTTACGCGTCGCCAAGCATCGGGGTTCCCCAGTTTGTCGAGATGCTGCAACGCATTGAGGTGCTCGCCTCAGGACGCCCCCGAGTGTTGCTTGCCGGCGACTTCAACGCCTGGCATAGCGCCTGGGGCAGCAGCAGGACCAACGCGAAGGGCGAGGAACTGCTACAGCTGGCGGAGGGTCTCGGGCTCGACGTCCTGAACCTGGGGAGGGAAGCCACCTTCCTCGGGAACGGCGTCGCTCGCCCGAGCATTGTGGACGTCGCCTTCGCCAGTACTTCCATCAGCAGGCAGGACCTCGTCGGGGACCCCGACAGGCAATGGAGGATGCTGGGAACTTACTCATTCAGCGACCACCGGTACATCCGCTTCGAGGTGGGGGAAAGGCCGGCGGCAACGAGCCGCAACTCTACGGGAGCAGAAGCAGCACCAGCAGTGAGAGCAGCGGGCAGACGCTGGCGGGCAAAGGAGTTTAACCGGGAGCTGTTCGACGTCGCGTTGCGGGCAGCCAACTTCGTGGAGGAGGCCACGGACCCTGAGGGCCTGACCCGAACCCTGAGCCGGGCGTGCAGCGAGATCATGGCGGAGGTTTCCCCGTCAGTCGGCCACACAGGACGTCCGGCGTACTGGTGGACACCAGAAATCGGCCGGCTACGGGAGAACTGCCGCCTGGCTTGGGAACGGTACAGCAGGGTACCGACTAGCGACACGGCAGCCCGCAGAACAGCTTCTGCACGGCACCAGGAGGCCCGCCAGCTGCTGACAGCTGAGATCCGGGCTAGCAAGCGGGACCGTTACAATGAGTTTCTGCAACACCTGGAGGATGATGAGACGGGTAGGTGGCAGGGGGAGCTCCTGCGACGGCTCGGAGGGAGCCGCGTCGCACAAGAACGCGATCCGGCCGTTCTGCAGCGCATTGTGGACGCGCTGTGCCCGAACCACCCCCCTGTTGCCTGGCCTCCCATCGAATCGGACGGCGTCGACATCAGGCCAGTGACGGAGCAGGAGTTGCTCGACATCGCAGCTGGCCTGAACCCTCGGAAGGCGCCCGGTCTGGATGGACTGCCGAACGCTGCCCTTTCGGCTGCCATCCGGGCGCATCCGACGACGTTCGCGAGGCTCCTCCAGGAGCAGATGGATGCTGGCCGCTTCCCGCGGCAATGGAGGAAGGCGAAGCTGGTGCTGCTTCCCAAACCGGGAAAACCCCCGGGCGAGCCGTCATCGGTGAGACCGGTGATGTTGCTGGACACGCCCGGCAAGGTGTACGAGCGAGTACTGCTGAACCGCCTGAACGACCACATCGAGATGCCGACGGAGCCGCTCCTCTCCGAATACCAGTTCGGCTTTCGGCGTGGTCGGTCGACACTTCAGGCGGTTGGGCTGGTGATGGAGGCTGCCAGATCTGCGATGAGTTTCGGGCGAACGAATAGACGCGACAAGCGCTGCCTGCTTGTCGTTGCTCTGGACGTCCGTAACGCCTTCAATTCCGCAGACTGGCAGGCCATAGCACTGGCGCTGCAGACCAAAGGAGTGCCCTCAGGACTGCGCAGCATCCTGCAGGAGTACTTCTCCGACCGTGAGCTGACGTATGATACCAGCTCCGGTCCGGTAACACGCCGAGTAACGGCAGGTGTTCCGCAGGGGTCCATTCTGGGCCCCACCCTGTGGAATATCCTGTACGACGGCGTGTTCGGAGTGCAGCTGCCGGAAGGTGCATCCGTCATCGGCTTTGCGGACGACCTGGCAGTACTCGCCAAGGGGTGTACACCGGAGGAGGCGGCAGGTGTAGCAGAGGAAGCTGTGGCAGCGATTTCCGCCTGGATGGAGCAACATCGGTTGCAGCTGGCCCCGGAAAAGACGGAGATCGTCCTCATCTCCAGTCTGCGTCGGGGCCATCCAGCGGTGCCCGTAGTGATCAACGGCGTCGAGGTCCGCTCGAAGCCGGCGATACGCTACCTCGGGGTCATGCTTCACGACCACCTCTCGTGGAAGCCACACGTCGAGAAGGTCACCGCAAAGGCACTCCGTGTGGTGAAGCTGGCCACCGGCGTGATGTCCAACCACGCCGGACCGAGGATGGCTAAACGTCGGCTGCTGGCAGCAGTGGCGGACTCGGTTGTGCGATACGCGGCACCCATCTGGGCGGAGGCGGTGAAGTTCCAGTGGTGCAGGCGGAAACTGGAGCAGCTGCAGCGACCTTTGGCGAAAGGTGTCGCCAGGACCTTCCGTACCGTCGGCCACGACACGGCGGTAGTGCTGGCTGGACTGGTCCCGCTACACCTGCAGGTGGACGAGATCGCGCGGTGCTATACCAGGCATCAACGGGCGTTGCAGAGGCGGGTGCTGATAGACAAGGAGGTGATCAAGCGGCTGGAGCACTCGGCAACCATAAGACAGTGGCAGACATCGTGGGACCAGGATGCCGCTCATCCGACCGCGAGCAGGTTCCTACGATGGGCTCACCGCGTGCTGCCGGATATTGCCGGCTGGGTAGGTAGGAAGCACGGCGAGGTTGATTTCTTTCTTAGCCAGGTACTCTCCGGACATGGCTTCTTCCGGGAGTACCTACATGCTATGGGTTTCACCTCTGCCCCGACCTGCCCCTTCTGCGCCGACAACACCGTGGAGTCGGCAGAGCACGTGGTGTTCCACTGTCCGAGGTTCGCCGACATAAGAGTGCAGTTCCTGACGGACGCGGACGGCGTCGTCATTTCCCCCGATGAGCTGGAGCGTTTTCTGCTGTCGAGCCCGGAGGCTTGGCAGCGAACGGCCACGGCAGCACGGCGGATCTGCAGCTTCCTACAACAAAGGTGGCTGGAGCAGCAGGTTGCCGAAAACGCGGCCATCGCTGGCGGGATCGTTTCCGCCAATGAGCTGGCGGAACGCGTTCGGCAACAGGTCCGCCGTGAAGCCAGAAACGCTGGCCAACGGCGAAGACGCCGGCAACGGCAGACATCCGCCATCGGGGAGATGGACATGGACCAACAACAGCACCCGTCCAATCAGCAGCAGGAGAGTCAACGCCCAGTTCGGCCCGAACGGGTTCCGCCATCGGCCGAAGTGTTACTTCGTCGTCGGCTAAGGCGGAACCAACGGCAGCGGGAATACCGCGCCCAATTACGCGCGGGTACATTGCCGCCATTGCGTTCGGGCCGAACTCGCCGAAGCAGAGCACCGCCGACGGAGGAGGAGCTAGCCCGACGACGGGCCAACAGGCGCGCGCGAGAACGCCAACGCCGCCACGAGCGACAGGATCGCCATCGCGGCTTAATGTCGGCCGACGTAGAAGCCGCCATCGCGACCACCAACACGTCTACGCGTTGAGTGGGAGCGGTTACGGCCGAAACGATCGGCCAGTCAGCGAGCGTGCGAAAACACGACCGGGCGAGACCGGCATTTTGCCGTCTCCGCTTTGTGCGGTCGTTCGTTCTAGCACAGTCGGGCGAGAGAGAGCGCGCGTGCGCTCGGTTCGGGTACGTTCGGCATTTTGCGTCGTCCGCTTTGTGCGGATGTTCGTACCCGACCAGCAGTAGGAAAGAGAGCGTGCGCGTGCACGGTGAGAGTTAGGTCCGTCTTGTTCGTTTACGTTTTGTGCGGATGTTTGTTTTGTCCCACCGTAAGCGTCAAAGTGTTAGCGTGATTATGTGTGTGCATG
>NW_023405463.1:0-110095 GCF_013141755.1 Anopheles stephensi | reverse complement strand
TGCCGCTGACACAAGTCTCGTGTGTCTCCAAATTTGTCTAAGATCAAATATTATTCTTTCAATAATAAAAATTCGACAAGAGGACACTTACTTTATGTCATAAGATAACACTGCATACATATCAGCCCTGTAGTTAAAAGGCTGGAGGCCTTGTCGCTGACGGAATATTTGTGTTTGATGCTACAATGGGTACCCAAAGTTGTTTGTGTTTGGATTCAGTTTTTTCGTCGTTGGTAGGATCAGCAGTGACAACATCAGATTGCAGACCGCTCCAAATGGCCTAATTTTAGGGAACCTGCATCAAGTTCTCGCAACGCTCACAATAAAAAAACATGTTAGATATAAGAATAGTCTTTAAGATACACCTGTTTACAGTTACAGTCGAATCGCTCACCGCTTTGCGACTCACGAGCAGCCTGCTGTAATTGCTGTGTTACTATGAAATCACGTGCCGGTATCTAGGGGAATCTCGGGTCGTGAGTAGGGGGAGGTGGGGAGGAGCAGCTATGCGACAAAAAGTCGTCTAACGGCAATTCTTGTGAAATTTTTTTTGCACTATCTCAATTCGTACTGATAAGGTGATATAGGATGAGTTCCACACTACACTTGCATATTCAAGAATTGGGCGCACAAGGCAACAATAAAAAGTTTTCAGGCACAGTGCATCGCACAACTCTGGGTGAGCCGTCTGACCAAACCCAGAGTTCTCAGGGCCGAGTTTTCTATGTTCAGGATATGATCATTAAAGAGCATCTTTGAGTTGATAGGTGCCCAAGTTCACGAACAAATGACACTCGTTTAATAGGGTAACCATTGATGGCATAATTACAATGCCGTGGCGTGTTGAGCGGGTAAGGAAATACCATAACACTTGGGGATACAGAGAGAAAAATTCGCGGAGCACCAAGAAGAGAAAGAGATTATAAAAGATTGATGGGAGGAACAGTTAGAGGAGCAATTTTCAGGGAGAATTTTTTTAAGATGATCTGCAAAGAGCAGATGACCTTCAGGCGGGAGAACGAACAAACTTCATTAACATACAGGAGGAATAGTAGAGGACTCACTGCCCTGGGGAACCCAGAGAGGCAAGGGAAACTGTAAGATTTAGTACTGTCAATCATAACTCTTGAAGTGCAAGCTTTCAAATGTCTCACCCTGCCATTTCTGGCTTTCTGTTACTAGATTTACCAGTAGTTGAATAGTCATGTTTTAAAAAATCTGAACTATCACCGTAATGCCGTTCAGAAAGAAATCTGTACACGATATCCAGTCTAGGTACCTTCTGCCATGTTCTGACATCTTAAAAAACTTAAATCAACTAGAAAGCGTAGAACCTCGAACGGATGGAATTGAGCTCTCTCAGTGCATAGTTTCACACACTGCTTATGCTGTACAAATTAGGCAATGTAATAGATATCACATATAAAGTTTTTATTTGAGAGGCTTTATCCCGATATTCACTCGTTTTTTTGTTGATACTATATCGTCTTCTTCTATGGCACTACACCCTCGAAAGGTTTGAGCCTGCCATCTCTGGCTTTTGGGGTGGTCCGGTGGCAGAGGCGACAGTGGCGCCAGTCTTCACACGGCAGGATGAGGGTTCAAATCCCATTCGGACCGCCTCCCCATACGCAGGGCTGACTACCTTACTACGGGTAAAATACAGTCACAGAAAGCCAGAAATGGCAGGCCGAGACCTTTCGAGGTTGTAGTACCACCGAAGAAGAAAAAGAAGATCTCTGGCTATTTGGATCGTTTTTCTTTGTAGTAAAGTAGTAAGTCGCGGTAGTTTTCTTTCCCTAGAAGCTCTACCACATTTCTTAACATTCGCTCAGCTCAATTTACCATTTATTCAATTCGTATATACGAATAAACCTAACACTGGCATTCTTGACTTTGATGTAACCCTTATTTGGATGCTCAGTAAGTACGTACAATATCTAGACCGTGCTATTGGAGGACGCAAACGCAATTTTCTAGCATCAAGTGGATTATACTTAGTTGTGTGAACTGAAGAGATGGATAATAAACACTAGACTATAGAGGTACACCGTAATCTCTAAAGATTCGATACATGAGAATTTAAATTCTTGTAATAAAAATATAATGGTGGTAAAATCCTCCAACTGCTGAGACAATAAGAAGTTAACAAAGTCACAATATTTAAGTAACTTTATTTCCCCATCGATCTCTATTCCAAAAACCACGGTACCTTCAAATGTCTTAAGCTTAAATGTCCTACTTCTCACAGAACGTGTACCCGGTGGTGTAGTAATCCATCCAGATACGATGTAACCCTCGTGTTCACACTGGGGAAACTGGAGGCACAGGCCACCCCAAACCCAACCACACCGACCTCATACACCAGCTGGCTGTTCGGGTCCGTATAGTACAGTGGACCGCCCGAATCGTTCTGGCACGTATCGTTACCAGCCGCAAACGTACACATCTGCGTTGCGAGGATCGTCCGCGAAAGTTTGGTCGAGCAGGAGCTGGACGGTTCTACGGCCAACGTTGTCTGCAGCAGCACATCCGACGTTGGTGCACCGAAATCGATCGTACCCAGCCAAGCGCACTCAGGCGAACATTATCGAAGGTGCTGGTGCTGAACCGGAACGGAAGACACACCCGTCCAACGCCGGATTGAAGACAATCGTGTTGGCAGTTCGTACCAATGCAATATCGTTCGTTTTCGCAGTGGATTATAGCTTGGATGCGTGGTGAAAGTAGATGCGACCATAGCCGACGAATAGCTTGTTTCGGCTCCGGTTTTAATATTGTGATCTCCCACCAGACGAACGTATTGGCGACCGATCTGCTCAGCAAACAGTGAGCAGCTGTCAACACATGCCGATCAGTAACTGCAAAGCGATAGTGAAATAAATGTCTACGGCTGAGCGGTCCATTCGCGTCTCGTCTTACCAATGGTAGATCCACAGAAGATCGACTTCGACGGTCCATCCACCCAATGCGGACATCATCGGGTATCATTCACCAGCGTAGGGAACCCATTTACGATGGTAGCCTGCAGTCAAAATACAAACAAATCGTAAAAAAAAATCCACCTCCTAACTCGTCCAAGTCTCGCTCGATCTTTACCGTCTTACGACGTCCACAATCGCACGGAATCTTGATGGCCGTTATCTGACAACGGAACCGTCCACCGGCCGTGCTAGTACTGCCCAGCAAAGCCACCACCAATTGTTGTAGCTGCTCTGCACGTTGAAGGTGGTCGTTCCGCACCGTATCTGAGCATCGGCCAGATTTGCATCTCCACTCAACGAAACGGCCAGCTTGTCATAGTAGCACCCGGTACTCGAGGGCAGATACATGTCGTAGCATTGCGCGTACAGATAGTTGTCCTACCGGTGCGTTCACGGTGTACCGGCATTTTGTGCCCGGTGCATAGTAGTTGGAAAAGTTGGGCGATTGAATAAAGCTGGTCAAACGCTGGTGTAGTTGTACGTGAAGTCACATGACCCGTACTGCCCAGCGACGATTGCAACCAACGCCAGCAGGATCGTTCCACAGGCTTTCCAGCCGATCTTCATCGCCATCATGATACACTTCTACGCTTCTTCTCTTCACCTGTTGTTACACATCCGATCGTGTACGATCACTAAACTGTTCGATCGGTCGTGTATTAGCATTTTAAAGCCTTCCAATCGCCGCTCTAAACGCAATCGCAACCCATTCGAACTCCACGCCGAACGTCACTGTGTAGGAGGTGGCACCAACTGATCAAACATATCGCCACGATTGGGCCAGTATTGTTATCAAGCTTTCCAGTCTCGAAGTGGGTGAAAAGAACATTGTACTTATACAACAGCTTCACTCATTCATAGCACGTTACGATGCACTAGACATTTGCACGTAAAACGCCAATTTTGGCAATAACAAACCAGTACGGCAACCAACCCGTCCTTGCATAGCTCGATCTACAAAACAACAACATCTTCCGGATGTTCACAAGCAAACATCCAAACCGGTGGCTGACACTCGTTTCAAAGGTCATCATTTCGTTAGTTACGGCGTGCTTGCGATCTACTTTCGAAAACCTCATTCTCCCAAGAACGCACCGTCTTTGGAGAAATCAGTTAGCCAGCTCTAGCTAGTTCCGAAAACATATGTTTGAAAATTACAAAATATAGCCCCATTGTTTGCATCACCCATACAGATCGATCGGATGGGTTGATGAGCGATAGCGGCAGGCAGGCAACTGGAGAAAACGATGTACCAGTTAAGATAATAATTCGTCTTGTTTCACGTTTATCGCAACATCGTCTGTTTACATCTGTACCATTTTCGGCGCGCGAGACACACTATCGTGTCAGTCCGCTCTACTGTTTTGCAATGTGCGGAAGCAAACTTTTTATCGTGGCGCTTTTTCGCAACCGTTGTGGCGTTCCCGTACGTGGATGCCCAATTTACTGGTTGCGATAGGCAGAAGACCTTTACGGCCGGTGAAGTGTTTTACGTTGAGTCTCCGAACTTTCCCAACTATTTCGCGAGAGGGACCAACTGTCGCTGGCAGCTGACTGCTCCTGTCGGGAACACGCTCTACGTTAACTGCTACGATATGTATCTGGCCTCGGTAAATGGATCTTTTGTACAGAGAGCGGTCCTCAGAATTCGCTAAGTTTATTCATGCCATTTTCTATCATTGCAGTCAACCGGATGTACTGCGGATCGCTTGGAGATCTCGCTCCAGAACGATCCTACACTTGCGTACGCTACCAAGTACTGTGGACAGCGAACATTTACACTCCGATCTACTGGTAACAGGGCCGTGTTTGCTCTCCGGACGACTACCACCTCATCGGGAGGACGGTTCCGTTGCCAGGTCGTAGCACAGGCTCCACCCTGCCGCTGTGGTTTGCGCCGAACGTCCAAGATTGTGAACGGTGTACCGACGCTAGTGAACGAGTTCCCCATGATGGCTGGTCTGGTTGATTCCTCCTCACGGTCGGTCTTCTGCGGTGCTACGATCAGTAAGTCCCAGCCCTTTCGCCACATTATCTCCCGCATCCAGATAACACAACGTTCGTTTTTATATGTCCCCAGTTTCCGAGTACCACTCGATAACGGCCGCTCACTGCATGAGGGGACGTAGTATCTCGGCGGCCGGATTGCTCGTCGGTGATCATAACTTGAGCGTCGGTACCGACACCAGCTACTCGGTGCTGATGCGTCTCGCCTCCGTAACGAACCACCCGTCGTACGTAACGAGTCCGTCGCAGAACGATATTGCGATCGTTCGTACAGCTGATCGCATCGTCTTCAACGCCGGTGTTGGACCTGCCTGTCTGCCTTTCCGATTCTCCAGCTCCAGCTTTGCGGGCTCGATCGTGGAAGCGACCGGCTGGGGAACGATAGATTACGGTGCACCGACTTCGAACGTTCTCCGCAAGGTATCGCTCAACGTCATCACCCAGCAATCTTGCCAATCTTCGATGAAGAACATTCTCGCTTCGCACATCTGCACCTACACACCTAGCAGAGACACCTGTCAGTATGATTCTGGCGGTCCTCTCTTCTACACGTCCGGAGGATACGTGTACCTGGTCGGTGTCGTCAATTACGGCATTTCGTGCGCAACCACCAAACCGTCCGTCAGCAGCCGAATCACTTCCTACCTGTCGTGGATTCAAAGCATGACACCGGGCGTTACTTACTGCTCACCGTAAAGGAAACCTTAAAGAAACGATCCAATAAATACTTGACATTGCAAATGAAGCTGCCGTTTGTTCTGAAGTTCATTCGTCTTTCGTACATCGTGCACGCCGCACAAATGGTGACATCGTTTGATCTTCCATCGTTCGGATGAATTCGTTGCATGTTAATGCAATCGTTCAAACAACGTTCATTTGCGTAACGTAAATAGATTCGGGCGCATGCTCCTAGCGGACATGAACGGTTTGTTTTGAACGGTGCGTCTTCTGCGCAAGGTGGTTTTTTGCTTTAGGACCGTCTATCACCACTACCATTACACGGTGGATAGTTCCATCTGATTTCTATGGACTGGTATTCATCCGGATGTTCGCTTCAAGTAACTCCGACAGCTCTATTATTTGTTTTTTTTTTTTATCCTTGGCTGTATTATTTCTTAATTATACAGTTGCTGTCCATTTTCTCATGCAGTTAGCTTATTTTAATAAAAAAAACATGTTTATCTTTCTCTGCTGTCAACCCTTACAGTCTGTCTCGACCACTAATGAACGCACCGCACCTCACTGACCAGCACAACCGTCTCGGTCGCTGTGGTCAAGAATCGATGAACAGCCGACGCCAAAAACCTACCGATCGTCGATCGCGGCTCAGTCGGACGCGAGTATTTGCGCATGCAAGATCACGCAAAATTTATCTCCTACAGCAAGTGATAGAACCACTTTTGCCCCCCAACAGTCAGTGTTTGCGAGCGGGTTACAGTTGATGTTTGCCGCAGTGATAGACATCAGCTAAGCCCAACATGACGAAAGCTGTAAATGCCGGCTGGAAGCTAGATAGTGACGATCGAGGTACGGAAGAAAAAAAAAAGTTTTGCCATTTTCACACTTTTCCACTCGGCTGGAATTTCCTTCCCGTGGCTTCTATTCGTGCGATTTGTTACACAATTTTCCTCGGCCGCAAACGCGTCATGTGAGGGTGCCATACACCGATTTCGCAATTTTCGCCATTTTCGTACGATCCGTACGGTCAGGTTTGTTGGTGGCGTATTGCGTGCTTGTCGTATTTTTAAACCTACCCAAAGCCGGTGATGAAGTGACCGTCGGCTTGATGCGGCCGATGCGGGAAACAAAACGAAGGAAAATATAGCATGTACCGTACGTGTGTTTGTGTGGCCGTATGCAGTGTGTCGAATCGGTACAGCTGTAATAAACGCAGACCAAAACGCAAAATGATGACCGTGAAATGAAGTGAAAACAGGAAAATTTAGCACGGAACAGGAAACACTGAGCCTAGCGCCGGTAATGGAAGTGTGTTTGATTTAAGGGGTTTCCCGCATCAACCGCGCGTGGTTGTGATGGAGTTTCAATAATGGAACAGCGTTCGTACCTATCGTTTGCACCAGTAACGTAGTGACAGTGATGTAAATATTTCTTGTAACAAATAGTGCCCAATACTGTAATAGACGAGGTGCGAGTACATCTGGACCACAGTTTACTACCTTCTTGCTTATCAGGCCCTACAACTGCTGCGCGATCTTGGCCTGCTGCAACAATCCTCGATACCGCTCACGGTTTAGCGCCGTCGTGTGCCAATCCGTTATCCCGGCCTCTCGGCGGACGCATCAACGCCATCACTCCATCTCAATTTGGGTCTACCACGCCTCCTCTGTCCATGTGGACGGCCTACAGTTTAAAAACTCATACTTTTAAGTGTGAAGAACTATGAGTAATTAAAGTGTTGCTGCACATGACTTTAACAAATATCCGCTGGGTATTGAAATACGCATGAGCGTCATTAAGAGTAAATATCTCTTTAAAGTATGAGTCCATGTGAATGTGAAAATTTAAAAGGCACAATTCAATTATCATTCGAAGCTGTTCCGTTGAAACATTGATGTATCAACATTGATCGATGGATATAAAGCAAATTAATTCAAATTTACATGCCCTTGCCATTCCATTACCATTCTTTTAAGCATTATTGCATCACAGTCTAAAGAACTGACTATCCAACTACTTGGTATCATTAAGTCTAGTAATCCAAAAATTTGGCAGGCATGACCTTAAGCGGTTGGTAGACCAAGAAGATTGAGAGATATTGATAACATTTTGTTTCGTTTTTGTGTAATAACTTTTTGACTATTAAGACTATCATTTGACCCAGTTTACTATCTTCTTAAAGTGGGTTAAATAACCCAATAATTGAAATAAGGCAAGGAAAGCCAACGGACAACAATAGATAATTTAAAATCAAATAGCTGCATTGCTTGCTCAAATATCAGGATTAAATCCCGATTACCATACTCAATTGTTTGATAAAAGCTTTCTAAATGGATACATCAGTACAATGGTTTCAAAGCATTTTTGAAGGATTTCTAGGATGTTTACTAGTGATTGTCTATGAAATCATTTAAACCTTCTAAATAACCGCCGCTCTTTTGTTTGTATGATGATGAACACGGAAAAGCAGAAAACGTAACGTTTTACAATCGGTCAATTAGTCTCTGTAATGAAGTAAAATGATCCTGAATTCGCTGTTAAACATGTTTTGAATTCGTTTTGAAAAACCGAATGCTGCTAATACTCACCCACTCAATAATATAATATATTATTATACTAATACCCACTCAAAAATATATTATTCATTGTTCAGATTAAGATTCATATTTTACAGTACGTCCAGGCTGGCGATTTGGAATTTTTTGTGTGTGTATAGGATTTAACATGCATTTGGCGCTACATTCTATCAACCATTAAGAGCAGGAAGTAGAATAAGAAGAAATAGGTGAACGGAATCTTCGTCTTCTTCCTTGGCACTACAACCTCGAGAGGTCTCGGCTTACCATTTATGGCTTTCTGTGACTTGATTTTACCCGTAGCAAAGTAGTCAGCCCTGCGTACTGGGAGGCAGTCTGGATGGGATTTGAACCCCGGTCCTCCCGTAAGAAGTCCGGCGCCGTTATCGCCTCGGCCACCGGACCGCCCTTTATACTTATTCTAATTTAAACCATTCTTTATACTGTTCTAATTTTACTTTTTCTTAATTTGGCCATAATTCTCTCATACATGTGGAGTATGTTAAGAAGGCCCAGGAAGCTAGATACCCTAGCCGTATCGAAGGTTTCCCTCTGAGAGAAGAAGTAAAATAACAATAAAAATCTTCGAATCGAAATCATCACTTTGATAGCCAGGATGTCCCACCGTAAAAATAAAAAACAAAAACTTGACAAGACGGTGACTTTTCTTATTCAAGTTCCACTCGATATGGGATTTGACAAGTTGTCTGTTAGTGAACCGTAATTAGCACCTAAGTTTGAAATCTACATCCAGACCAAAAATAATACTCTGGCTGTACAAACTCAAAAGGTCTTGACCAGCTATCATTTTCTTCCTTAGCATGATCAAACCCGTAAATGCATAATCCGTCTTGCACACGTGATCACGGTTCGAATAATCCTTTCGTGTGAAGATCAGTGCCAGTATCACTAAAGCAGACGAATTAATTAAAAAGACGTACACAAAATTAAAAAATATACATCCAAGACCCAGTGCTACTGTGACAGTTGTGTGAGATACTAAAAGGAAGAGATCGAAATCAATTCTCATATATTAAACATTAGTCCTTATAATCAAGAAACGGGGGAAAGAAAAGTTAGGACGCCGTTTAGTTTCAACGTTTTAGCCCCACAGTGGAAGAAAAGCTCTAAGCATTTTGCAGCAAGTTATCTCCTTAAGATATTTATGAATAACATAAACATACAATTACAGCATATACAATTACGGTTCATCAACTAAATTACCAAGCCCTCATGCCGTCAACGCGACTCCTCACTTATTGAAATTGTTTTGAATGGAAGTCATTAGCGCGAATCGGAAATGTTTGTGACACACTTTCTTTCCAAGCGGAACTATTCATTCATCCTACACTCCAATCAAAACCCACACCACCACCCGCCATCGGATTCAATAATTACCGAGAGTGATAAATTCGATTTACACTAAATGTGCCGCTGCGCTTGCCCCCGCACGTGTCAATCGGTCGAGGGAATCCTCCGGCATACTCATCCTCCGCCTCACGTAATGATCACGCACACGAAGGCAGGTGACGATGTACGCGAGCACCTGCAATCAGAACCGTACCTTCCCGTACGGTTGTAACTCACTCACCGAGCGTCCCGAAAACGATGATGTTCTCCAGAGGGCACGTTTTACCTTAATTGAAGGCATGGAAAACTTTGGTCTCACCTTATTTTGGCACACGAACACACACACACACGCACGCCAGCTTGCCACCGAACTCTAGTCTAGCTAGTGTATCTAATGGCATAGTGCCGCCTAAATTACCGCCATTGGGAACCACGGCAGTCCCAGCCGCACACGGAACCCTGCGCGGATACCCTTCGGTATGACAGCGAACGACTCTCAATTCCCGCGGGCGCAATAAATAGTGAACGTCGAGGAAATTATCCTCCATTTTGCTGTGAGACCGCGCGAGCTCTCGTAAATCCGCCGACAGGAAGGCGAATAAATCTTGATATACCGGCGGATGTGGATATGAGCGGAGTTATAAAGGAGTTGTGGAAGGAGCTGGCACTGGGACTGGGATGTGGTGCCGTGGCTCTTAATCTACCCGGAAGTATGGCGGTGGCGTTTGGTGTTGGGTTGTGTGTATTACGAGCGAATAATTGTGCATAATTGCTTGCTCGATTCATGCCATTCTTGCGGGGAATGGTTAACGGATGGTTGTTTCCTCCAAAAAGGGTCCGTTGCTTCCTCGTGGTCACTAGGCCGTGGTTCCATTTGCCACCAACAATGCTTTTTTGTTTCCAAACACACCGGCTCTAATAGAGTTGGAACAAGTCATTTGACCGAGCCTTACCCCAAATGACACCGATAATTTCACCACAGACACGGGAAAACTCTCGACGCCTCTTTCACTCGACCCTTTACTTATTACACCCAAGTCCCACACACTTACCCATCAAGTGCAAATATCTGGCCGGTCCCAGAAGAGTACGACCCGCACAACAACAGCAAAAAAATGTACCAAGATCATAAATATAGGCCACCCCACGCCATTAAATCTTGCCACATGGCATCGTTTCACTCACAATCAAAACCCTACTCCCGGACTCTATCGCTCTGGGTTCTCTGTCTCTCTCTCTCTCTCTTTCCACGGCGATGAACCAAAAGGCAAGGGGTTACCGTGTCGGTCCCGTAAATGAAAGAATCTGGAATCGACTTTACCTCCCCGAAGGCACGACGACTGATGGGCTCAAGAAAGCCACTGTGGGCCTTCGAACCGAGAGCAACCGGCAGAAGAAACATAAATTATGCACAAGCTTCGGAATTACACTCGCAAGTACACCGGAGCCGAAGTACAGGGTGGATTTTAAATAATTTAACGCGAGCTTTTCCTCGCCGTGCCACATGCCCGCTTCGCAAAACAATGAGCAGCCCGTTCCCGTGCTCATTGTATTTACCGGTACGGCGCACCGTGGCGGACATCTTGTTCGCGTGGCGCGATGTACGATGGTGAAATGGAGTGTTTCATCCCACTCGGTCGCCCTGCTTTGATTCCACCCGCCCCACGTTTCCGAAAGTTTCATCAAAGCGCGTGAAAAGTCATAAGAAGCTCATTTAATAAGTTTCGTACCCATAAATCCGAATGTTAACGAGGCCCGAAAACGCTTCCTTCAGTCTCGAAAATCTCACCTGGCACGGGTTAGCACGGCGCAGAACGGAAACGATTGTCATAATCTTCAAACTGGCTCGGCACGGCCGAAAGGAGTAAGTGTGTGTGTGCTGTGCTGGAATCGTTATGAGTTTTCTCAAAAATTACCACTTTTAAAACAGACACGTCCCCTCCCTGTGGTGCCGGAGAATGTTTCGCGTAAGCGTACGGACGGCTTCACTCGTGTTCGAGGGAATGTCATGGTAGCTCCGTTACCTTCCCCGGTTTGTACAGTCCACACTTTACAAGGCATATTTGCTCACTCTCATTTTGTGAAGCGCGAAAGGTATGAGGTTGTTAAAATCGTAAAAAAGATTGCCGAAGAATGTAAGCAGCACGACAAACGCTGCCTCTTTAAACGCTTTAAGCGTTCCGGGGGTTTGCAAAAACTGACAGGAGGTCACGCTTGGATTTGTTGGAAGTTGAAATGGGTTTCAAACTGTTAAAATCCAGATTTTTAAGAATTTAAGATTATTTTTGCATTATTTTTGTGAAAATATATTATTTATCTGCCTTCTTCTCGTTCGTGTATCAGATGTTTAATTGCTCCAGTACAGCGTCGAAGCGAGGATAGGAAGTGTTTCATAATAATTTGTTTCTCTGTTGTGGAGGAGCACATAATTCAATGAGGTACAGTGTAAGCGCCTGGTCATTGAAGTTGGTAGAAGAAGTGGAAGGCAACATTATTTGTTTCCCTTCCATCGGATTAGGTATCGTTCTGATATAATGCTCACTATGGTCAAAGCGCGTAATAAGATTCTCCTATAAAAATCTGTTTCCACTAATTATTTTCTTTAGGATTTTATTATATGTTTTATAATGTTTATTTATGATAATGTGATAATGTTTAATTTATGATAATGTGCTTAATCTAAAAAAGCCCATACTTTTTTTAAACTCTGTTAGCCTGTACTAATGCAATTCGCACAGCAATTTATTCTACTGGGAATCATCAATAAAAGGTATCGAGATTTTGTTGACACTTTCCTAGCTGATTCCGATTTTTTTTGACGTGACGGTCTAATCAGTGCTAGCAACCAAACCTGAAAACCAAATCGTTTTTTCTAACCTTTACTAGTTAAATTTAATATTTTTTTCGCTATTGACCTTAAGTACAATCTTGCAGATATTTTTTTTAGTATCAATTTGTTTTGGCAAACCATTATTGGATTCTCTTGACTTAAAGGTACTCGTAAGTTGATAGTTAATCCTGTGTACAGAGAAGCGGTCCGGATAAGACTCTATACCTGACCTGCCCTGTGAAGAGTGGCGCTGCTCACGTCTCTGCTACCGAACCGCCCCTTTTATTTGTTCAGCTTGATTTAAGTGTATGTTAAAAAAATGTAATCTTTAACAATATTCAAGAATGAATAGAAAAAACTGATAAAACTAAATTTAATATTTAATATTTACAGCTTAAATAGTTGTCCTTCACAGTGTCACAATATTTTTTTAGAAAAATTTGCCGCAAGTAACAGCGTTTCTAAATGAAATTAAAATCAGTAAAATAAATAACAAATATATCGGAACGCAGGACAGCCATAAAACCGCAGGATAGAAACAAAAATGCATGAGAAGGCGTCAAAAAATCTTGGGACAAGAACAAAAAGTTATGAAAACGACAAGAGAACACAAATATCTTGGAACGCGACAAAAAACTTCTGGTTACCCTATATACCATCGTAGAGGAATAATCAATCAGTACTAACACTTAATGTAAATTTAATGATAGCTATAAAATTAAAAAATAATTTCAATTTAACAAATCTTTACCCCCACTTTAAATCTTTAACTCACCACTAACTCTACCTTATCCATTATGTATCCAAATTATGCACACTCTTGGAGGGCAAAAACCAACCGAACAGAATTTAATCAAAGCAATATACTTCATACTAAATAGGACATGCCAAATCACTACTGTGCGCTGTCCACCGCGAACGGCACGTAACGGAACCACCTGTATCGCAGCATCTTCAGCCCAGACACGATGAGCACTTGCAAAAATATAGCAAAAAGCCACTGGATGATGCTACTTGCTTCTCTTATCGTCTTTATTTCAAATTTATTCTCAATTTATTTCACTTCTCTCGGTGTTCTCTGTATGCGAAACATTCATATCGAGCCGAGTGCCGTGCAGTGCCATCTTGGCGTGCACCCTCTGCCCACCTCGACGCCACATTCCCACTGTCTACCAACAGCTGCATCCGGCACGAGACAGGATGGTACGAATTGGAATTATAAATATTTTATTCTCATTCTCTGTCTGTTTCATGCAACTCGGCGTTCGCCCGGTCCCACCATCGCTACAGCATGCTACATCGAGGTGGACGAGGATGAAGCGCTCGAGAACGATACCGTTGGACAGTCGGATGAGAACGATTCCAAAAATGATGACCCGGACCATGGCTGGACGCAGTGGAGTAATTTACCGGATCATATTCTCGAGCGCATCTTCTCCCATCTCACCATCAAGGAGCGGTACTACGCGAGCCTGGTAGGACGATATTTCCCTGGCGCCGTTCCTCGTCTACCGATGATGATGATGATGATGATGACGACGATAATAGCAATGATCACCTGCCTTGCACTGTGGGCCGGGGCTGGCCGGGGCTGGTGTTTGCGCGACCGATTGATTAATTGTACACTCACGTTTTCTCTCGCCTCGACAGACCTGCTACGGATGGTACAGGGCGTTCTATCTGCCACACGTGTGGTCTAACTTTCTGGTCGAGGATGCGACGCTTGGGCGGATGCGGTACAACTACTACTCCGGCTGGCAGCCCGTGCTCGATCACTCGCGCCTCCAGAGCTGCCTCCTGTCCGTGGGCCATCTGATACGCGGGCTTGACTTCCGGCCGCAAGTCAGCTTCAACAACATGTTCCAGTTCATGTCGCTCATCTCGTGGGCCATGGAGCAGAACGCACGGACCAGCGGGTGTCCGCGGGAGTGGGTCGGCTGCGGTTCGCGGATCCGTTCGCTCAATTACCTGTTCCCGTGCAATATGGCCCTCAGCGAAGATCCAGAGTCAATCAAGCTGTTCGGTACGGGTGGTCAGCTGCTGGCCGCACTCAAGCGGCTCATGCTTTGCCTTACCAACCTGCAATCCCTCTCGCTGGTCGACCTCTTTCTGGAGCGATACGAAGCGAACCATCTGCTGGACGAGGTGCTCGAGTCCTGCTGTTTGGTGCTGCGTCGGCTCTGTCTCGTCAACGTTACCTCGCACCACTGTCCCATCATGCACATCGGACTGTTTCTCAATCTACAGGTGAGTGATGACGTCTCCTAACTAAATTATCTTCCCACCAAACCATCCACCACCGGCATCGGTGTACCGTTTTCGGGGCACAAGGTGCAAACTGATACCAATCACCAGGGCGCACACGACACCGTGCCTTAGTTGGACCAGCCCCAAAACCGTCGGACACACAAACGTCGAGCTCATCCGACAAAACCCAGCCCAAGGATATGTTGTCAACGAATCGTTTTTCATTTCCCATGTCCAAACAATGCTGATTCATCGTCGGAACCGTCGTCCACTGCCGGCACGAACCTGCGACCTTGCTCCACAGCACTGGCTAATTCCATTACTTTATGATTGTGTCCCCCTGCAGTCTAGGCCGCAAAAGTGAAAAACCAAAACCACGCTATCTACTTTTCATCATCAATTTCATGGCCGCTTTAACAAGGACACAAGGATTAGAACAAGGACAACAGCCGAACAGTTTGGCGTTCGCACCGGACTGTCTCATCGAACACGTTCCTCGTTTGTGTGCGACGTGTTGCCTAACTTGCAGGCGCTTTAAGCAACGACCAATTTGCATAACCGTTCAATTTGTAACTCGACCGTATCCCGGAAACTACGAGCGAAGTGCACGAAGATGGGAGTTCCCTACCAGCATGTGTGTGTGTGTGTGTGTGTGTGTGTGTGTGTGTGTGTACGCCTTCCTATTTGCTCGTGCGGTGAAGAGAATTGACTCACCCAACCGGCAACTTATTATTGACTCACACATGCACACACACAGACGGACACGCACTCACGCGCCGCAAGAACGTTCGAGGGCGACAGATATTTAATAACCGAAAACGATTAATCACCCTTGTCATCGTCCGTCCGTTGGTTCGTTCGCTCATCCGGCTACTTCTCTTCCTTTCCTGCCCAGGTGCTGGAAGTCTCCCCGCAGAGCATTGACGACGACGTACTGACACTGTTGGCCGATTCCAAGGTGAAGCATCTCACCCTGCTACAGAATCGCTACACACCGCCCGCCCTAGCCATCAGTCCGTGCTCCGCGAAGGCTTGGCTGACGGTTCGACGGGATAACCCGAAGCTGCGGGTCCACCTGCGCGTCGAGTCCGCCACCAACGCGGTGATCCTGCTGCAGCCCGAGGCTCCGGTTGCCAGCATGATTTATCAGACGCCCAAAACAATGGTAACTATAACCTGTCCTGTTATGTCGCTGTGTCCTGTCTGGTCGTGCTTCTCGCTGTAGCCCGCATTGAGCGTGTGTGTGTTCCGGTATGACAATATGTCGGTCTGGCTGATTGTTTGACAGCACAGGACCGGTGCTGCGGATGAGTTGGACTAGAACCGAAAACCAAAAGGATGAAATTTATTCACTAACCTCTCGAAGACAAAGTGGCAAAATGTGGACAATAGCTGGTAAAATGAGACTAGTCTAGTTCTCAACAATACGCATAGAACTTTTGTTGGGAAAACAGCTTTTGAATTCCATTTCGTTTTTCCATAAACTCGGTTTAATTGCAATTACAAATGGTTGCTGGTACTAAAAGATTATTAACATCCGGTCGTTTTGTTTAAGTAAATTATGTTGAATCCTTAAGATTTGTGGACTTTTCCATTATGAAGGGATGTGATGCAAATCGGGCGAAAATTCCATGTAAAATTTAAAGTTTAACCACAATATTTTTTTATTCATAAAGAACGGCCTGGCCGTATTGCTAAACCACAATATACTTGGGTCAAAATTTAATTCTGAACAACAATACTGAATAAAAAAAATCAATTTTTGTTGTAGCTCTAGCAACTTCATTAGACTATTACATCCAACACATTCATTATTGATTTGATTATCACTTATCTGATCTTTTCTTTAAAATACTTGCAACCTGACGCAAGAATATCTGGAGTTATTCTTTATCAGAATTTATCCATTTTTGTCTAGTATGGAAAACACCAGGACATTTTAATAACATTTTAAGTAATCAAACTTTTACTCGAGTAAATTTTTGAAATGTTTAAAACTTTTTTGCAAAATATCTGATAAGATTACTGGAGACTGATAGATGTGACAGTGGCGCCGGTCTTCACACAGCAGGACCGGGGCCCAAATCTCATCTGGGCCATTTCCCCATAGTAAGGACTGACTAGGGGCGTTCCGGTGGCCGAGGCAACAGCGGCGTCGGTCTTCACACAGCAGGGCCGGGGTTCAAATCCCATCCAGACCGCCTCTCCGTACGCAGAGCTGATTACTTTGCTATGGGTAAAATTAACTCACAGTAAGCCAGAAATGGCAGGCCGAGACCTTTCAAGGTTGTAGTGCCAAAGAAGAAGAAGAAGAAGGACTGACTATCCAACCATGCGGTATCAACAACTCTAGTAAGCCAGAAATGTAAGGCATGACCTTAGAGGTCATCAGGCTCTTCGGTCTCTACGAACTCTCCGACCTCTTCACACTAGGCTTGATGTCCGTGGCTGTCAAAGATTAAGTGTTAAAAAAAATCAAAGACTTGTTCATCTTTAACGTCTAATGCTATCAGTACTCACTTGTTCTTTCCATTTCTGGTAGTTTTTTATTCATAAATCTTGGTAGTTATTATAGTCAAAAGTACCCATAGCTGGATAGGCTTTACTTGGAGGCGATCAGCATGCGATTTGATTCCTAATCCTGTCGTGTGAAGTGGCTCACTCGACCAGATTAATAAACCAGCCAAAAACATATTTTATAGACGTGAAAGTTCCAGATGTAATGATTATCTAGTTGCGATATCAGATTTGCACATCCCATAGTTTTCCATATTTACCAATGAGCACCAGAATACGAAATTCTAAACATAGAGCCTCCAATTATATGTAAAGTAACAGCGAAACCTACTCGGTCCATCGTTATTTTATGTAAAGTAAACCGCTTCTGGAACTGCGCTAGGTAGTTTGGGAACAGAACACACACACACATATGCACACTTTCCCTAAACAAAGCGAAAAATATTCGAGTGCAAAGCAAATAATAGCAAACGGCGCACCACAACGCCACACCGGTTAAGGTAAACAGCCATAACAAGCACAAACATCCTCAAACCACACGGACCAGAACCAACGATTGCGATAAATTATTTCCCTCCGTCAGGAGACGCCGAACCCAGGAAACGGTACGGGCAGCTTACAAACTAACGCGTAACATGTTACATGCGCTCCGGAGGAAGGAAAAGCTCAAGTCCAAACAAAAAACCGGCCTGAACTGGTGGCAAATAATACACTGAGCCGCACTGAAAGCGCTCCCGAGATGGAGTGTTAATTAAGTTTTTGGTGATAGTTTGTTGATTATTCTTATTCATATGCATACAGGATTTGCTGGCACACACAAATGCCCGGCTCTCGAAATGGTTCTTTTGAATGAGTTTCATCTAAACTGCACACCACCGGGGCGCTCACCGGCGGGACAATATTCGTGACAATCGAAGAACAATGCATGAGCGCATGCAACAAGCGGACCAATCCCACTGAGCATCTCTAATCTCTTGCAGATTACTTCGGACCAGATGGTAGCGGCCGTCGATGCCTACAAGTACACGCTAACCGTTTACGGGCACGAGCAGCTGCCGGTGGTAGAGTCGCCGCCGGACGGCGAGTTCCAGGAACGACCGGACAGCTTGCTCGTACTGCTCGCACGCTCCTGTCCCGGGCTGAACGCGCTGGTAAGTTTTGGAAGGGGCAAGGGGAGCACAGTTCTCAACAAAAACGCAACCACTATATATGATTCCATTCTAACGCAAACAGATGGTACGAGAGTGCATCTCCACGGCCACGATCCTATTGATCGCTAAATCGGCACAAAACCTGCGTCATCTGTACATCAATCGTGCACAGGTCAAGCTGGGCTGTGATTGGCCCCGAAGCCCCGAATGGACGGACGAGTTCTACCACTGGTTACAGACAACCTCACAGACGCTGGAATCCACCGAACGGGAGGTGTCCCGCATTCTGGACCACCCGTACTGGCATCTGCTCACCGAGGAACAGTTCCAGATGGCTTCACTAATGCGACATGTAGCTTTTTGAGTTCGTTCGTTTCATCTACCGAACCACAGTCCTGCTGTGAAGTATACGGGTTGCTGGACCAACCGACCACACGCGAGGTAGGGCAGAAACCACGAAAAGATTCAACGAAAAATTACACCATCCCCATCCATGTACGTTTGTCCTTCGCACGGACACCCGAACCGATCCGCAGCCATTGTGTAAGGAGTTTTTAATTAAGCAAAAATAATTGAACAATTTTTCTTCCGCCACGAATCGAAAAATGGTTGCCGGTTGACGATGACGCTAAAGGGTGGGAGAGAAATTATATTATCAGCGTTAAATAATTACACCAGGAAAGTTTCCCGCACCACCAAAGCACGGCGTGCCGACACAGGACGGCTGCGGATGTCCTGCGGGTATTTTTTTTCTCTTCTTCATTATGCCATCGGTCAAACATTAGTCACACGGTACGCGGTACTGTCGATGAAGCTGAAGGAAAACTCTTCAAACAAAAACACGCATACACGCACACACACATACACACGGGCGCACTGGCCAGTTAGTACCGGAACCTTGCTTGGGCGAGACAATCCAGCTGTCCCGGACCAGAGTCCCGATGGAAAATTATCCTAAACTTTTCCGGCTTCATTATTCACGACACTTGCCACCTGCTTGGCCACCGGCCCGAACTTTCGGAGGACATAACGATACAGGGCGAATATTAAAACAACGTGCAATGAAAAATGCATTCATGTCAGCAAACTTTTCCATTTTTGTTTTTTTTTTGCTTGCCAAACATCGGTTCGTACAATAAGGATTCGTTAGAATGCTCCGTACACCCTCCACTGCCCGTCCATTGGACACACGCCCATCGATTACCGGGAGGGTAAACCGGAAGAGGAACCATGGATGGCTTGAAGCGTGGCACGGGGAAAACTACTTTTCCCAAACACAAACACAGCCACATAGCGGGAGGGAAAGATGTTTTGAGCGGTGGAAAACTTTACCCTTTTGTGGGTGAAATTCGTCAGCACACTCTGGAGAGCGCCACCGACCCGGGGAACTAATTGCTAACTATTCAATAAAATTTTACTATCACAAACACACAGCGCCCCGGTTCTGTGATTGTCGACGCGACGAACTTTCTCACTTGAAGTGGTGATGATGATGGCGACGATGATGATGAGGAAGAAAAAGACTTTGAGACTTTTTTTTTTGGTTCAAACTATTATATCTTGAAGGCTATGAAAGTGCCACGATGGGAGCAAAAACTGATGTTTAAAACACTTTCAATTTGTGAGGATCTTTTTTGCTTAAGTGAAGCGTTGAACAGCCGGTAATAACTTTACATTAACATATAATGAACACTTCATTAAAACGTCGTTTGAGTTGGGATTTTGCGAGGAGTTGACTGTTGATTAATTGATATATTTATTTGACAGAGAAGCTAATCATTTTACCGCTGTCAAGAGTTTTACAAACTATACAAGCAGCTTACATAAAGAATTGTAGAGTTGAAGTTTGATACAAGATATTGATTTTTTCCTCCTTGGCACTACAAGCTTGAGAGGTCTTGGACTGCCATTGCTGGATTCCTGTAACATGATTTTCCTGCGTACTGGGAGGCTGTACAGATTGGATTTGATTCCCGGTCCTACCGTGTTAAGGGTCATCTCAATATCATATTACATGCCTTCGACATCAGTGAAAATAACAGTACAATCTTATGTCTTATCATCAGGAATCATCAAGCGACTTGTAAATAAGACCCGCACTATCGATTTGTGATTAATTGATCACTTCTCAGAAGCTTGGTTCTTTTTTATAACTGAACACATATAATGAGCAATCTATGACAAGTGTGATTAAACAACTCCTAAGAGCTAGTGGCCTTAAGAAGACTAAATATTTAAAGAGCAAAATAAGGATGAGGAGCAAAAATACTAAAATATCAAACCTTCATACCACATAGAGAATGCTTCGCTTTCTAGGGTCACTATCAACATGTAGCTGGGAAGCAGTTAAAAAAAAGCCAAAAACTGCTCAATTTTTTCAATTTAATTTTACAATCAACAAGTTTCTTTGTGGGTAGAAATGGGTAGAAATGACAAAGATTGTATTGAGTATCCGGGTCAGATGTATAGTATGGTTTTATAAAATGTTGGAGTTACAGATGCTGTTCCTGGTCCACACGGTTAAGCAAGGCGAGATCAAACCACCTACATTAAAGTTTGATCGTGCATAGATACAAGCATAATGAGATAATTATATTCTATAGCGAATAGACACTTTGAACAGCGCTTCGAGACATTTTACAGTTGAAGATAAGAATCTATACTTACCTACTTATCAGGCGCTACAACCGCTTTGCGGTCTTGGCCTGCTGCAACAATCCTCGATTCCGCACGATACCGCAGATGCATCAACGCCATCACTCCATCTCCATTTTGGGCCTACCACGCTTCCTCTGCCCGTGTGGACGGCCTAAAAGGACTTTACGGGCTGGGTCGTCCGGTGTCATTCTCATGACGTGACCAGGTCACCGGAGCTCGGCGAGTCGGGGCCTACACGATAGTGAGATCATCGTACAGCTCGTAGAGCTCGTCGTTGTAGCGGCTCCTCCATTGTCCTTCCACACATACGGGGCCAAAAATCCTTCTGAGCATCTTCCTCTCGAACGCGGCTAAGAGGGCTTCGTCAGTTTTGGACAGAGTCCATGTCTCAGAGGTGTATGTGAGTACTGTGACTTTAAATGTTCTGTACAGTCCCAGCTTCGTCCGTCGCGACAGGTATTTAGAGTGGAGAAGTTTCCTCAGGCTGTAGTATGACCGGTTGGCAGCCAGCACCCTTGCGCGTCACTCAACATCAATGTTGTTGTCGGTGCTGACTTTTGACCCCAGATAGGTGAAGTTTTGGACGACTTCGAAGGTGCGGTCACCTATCAGTACATCACCTCTGCGTAAATCAGTGTTTGTTAGCAGGGCCGCTGGTGGTGCCACCATCATTTTGGTTTTCGCCTCGTTAATCTCCAACCCGAGGTTCTGTGCCGCACGCTCGATCCTTTGGTAAGCTCCTGCTACTTAGGAGAGCCTCAAACCAATGATGTCTATGTCAGCAGCGTAAGAGAGGATTTGGATTGACTTATAGAAGATGGTCCCCGAAGTTTCCACCTCCTAGTCAGGATTCTATAACTGTTGTACAATTAGCCAAGCAACTCAAATTGCGTTCTGATAGCTAAAATGTGTTGCTCTGTTTATCAGTTTTAGAAGGTATCCAATGATGCAATCAAATGCTTTTGATTCAAATTATTCACAATATCTGCCCTTATTCCTTGATAACGGCATCGTTACGGCTCTAAAAAGCTGAGAACCGACACACAAAAACTGACTTAATTTGCTTCACTAGTTCCGCCTTGGAGTTGCTGAACGATCGATTGGTGACCCTTGTCAACTGTGCCCCAAACAAAATAATCCAGATGATTAAGATCTGGAAAGTTGCGTGGCCACACATTCGACGCAGTAAAGTCATAAAAATTGCCAGCCAATCATTTGATACGGAATCCTGCTGGCAACACATACAGCCAACCATTAGCCGCTCTAGTGATCGAAGACATATAGCCATCGATATTGAGCCAAAGCGTTGGTCAATTTTTTTTATGAAAATTTGAAGTGAAACTTACCGCTGGATGAAAAAAAATTATTTTTGTTTCACTTTATGTAATGGACTTGCAACGGGATAGGTTCAAATTTCTACAGGTAAATTTCCAACGCAATCTGTTATATTTTTTCACACAAACTATCGACGACATATTATCCGACACTTGCCTGCATTGAACGACATGTTTACTACCTATTTTCGCTTACCGATCGAAACCATAACCTTCCCTGTCATCATAACCTGTTCAGGCCCTTGTTTTTTTGTTGCAGGTTTCTTTATTTAATATAATTCCATTAAATAAACTTCAATCATCCAATGTGTTGATTGGATGTTTGTCACTGGTGACGGTCAATGTTTAACATGGCTGCTGTGGGTGATGGGCTATTAATTTGATTCGTCACCTGATGTGGCTCGTCTGCGGCTAAGAGAAAAAAAAAACAGCTCCTCAAATGGTAATAAATCAACAATGTTTTATATAACCTTTTTCTAATATGTACAAGGAGAATCGGGGGTTCAAAAGCAGACAAACAAAATTATACAAATAGTTTTATATAAAAATCTAACACACGATTGTATAATATTTACACTTGAAGGGGAAGCTTTTCATAACATTTTTCACCCTAACTTCAATTCGTTTTTTTTTTTTGTTCGACGTGCTGTACATACCCCTCAATACCTAGGTTAAGCGAGTTCAATATGTGTAATCAATGTTCAAATAAGGGCGAAAAACCTCGCCATGTACACACGCTCATTGCGTATGGAATAAAAATCTGTTTCATGTTTACACTTTTACACCGGCATTCGTATCGAAATGACTTCCTTGTGCGATCAACCGATCCTCGCTCCATAAACGCCACCAGCATCGAATCACGCCCGAACAAATACGATACAGGCGCTGGTATCTGCCACGCTACTACACACTGTCTATTTGCATGATTAATAAAGCAACGATTGATTGAGCGCAGTATGGTGAGTAAGCGATGTTTCCTGTTTTTTTGGTGAAGTCACACAGGAAACAGGTCGGCCTTGTGAAAGAATGCCATCCGCGAATGGTACGTCAGTGCGTAAGTACTGAGTCACTTATCGGTATTAGGTGCTCATCAAATTTTCACACATCAATACCTTTCCCATACCACGCGTGTGCGTGTGTATGTGTGAACCGGCGTCTTCATGAATCATTTCCTCGTTCAAGCCGACGAGTATAAGTGTCCCGAACAACGCTCGCCGAAATGATAAAGTTTTTCGATTTCTCGTCCATCATTTTATCGTTTCGTTTTGCCGTGCGCATCGTGAAAGTTAAATTCGGCACCTTTTTCTCCATTTCGACACTCTGCCTGTCTGTACTTTTACGGCACTCCATCCATAATGCATATTTCCATTTGGTGACAGCCGTTTTTTCCCATGCTCAAGAGCCCAAGAACCCGGCGCCAGAATATGCTTCAAACGGTGTGTTTACAGATTTTATGGCCTATGGTGAGCAACAACAGCAGCAACAGCGCCAAAAAAGCACACTTCCCATCCCCAAACCGAAGTGCAAAACATCGTGTCCACCTCATCGAATGATTTGGTTGGAATAGGACCGTTTAAGTAAATATGAAACGCGACAACGACACCAGCCGAGCGCTTTACGTCAATTGGTGCTATCTGAAGCGTCCTGTTATAAATTTGCGCTACTTTCCGTTCGCACACTCTCACCCGATGACAAATTCAATCAAAAGCTCTCGCTTTTCACGGTGTGTGTGTGCGGATCGACGGCAACACAAAAAAATGGTGGATGCGGTTCAATGAAAACTGTAAACAGAGATGGAAACGAGAGAGAGAGGGAACGTGCGTTCAACTAACTGCGTTGATGTTGATGATTTATATGACACATGTATTTGTCAGCTGTGACTTTGGTCTCTTCCGGTGGCGATAACGACGACGAAAAAAATATTGCACACCTACACTCATCGACAGAAATGGATGAAAGTTGTTGATGTTTTTTTTTTTTCTCACCAAATGAATTGGTCAATTGACATGACGTTGTATTGTAAACATGGCCAATGATGTTGAATTGTGTCGGAAAGGATAATAGACGAGACAATGCTCATACACGATATCATCGCGCGATGGCTTTTCAATTGTTTAATCACACCCGTTGTTGTCTAGCATGAGTTATTACATCTTCATTTAATTGCATTGACTTGCTATATATAATGCATTTTTTCCACCATAATTAATCTATGATTACCCTAGTATTATTACGATTTTATAGCACGGTTGTTTCTTTTATCTACAAAAAACCATGCGCAAACATGTTTTCATCAAATGGTTGCAATAAAGGCATAATCTTTACAAAAGATGACGCATTATTGTAAGCGAGAAATGCCAATTTTATTTAAATTGTTGCAATCAAAAACGATCAATGTTAAAGTTTGTAATGAGATGGACGTGTGCAAACAATGAGCAACGATTAGTCAGCTTTTACATGAAAAGACTATTTTACCGAGAACACATTTAAACGCAAATAATCAAGAAAATTAAAACTGACCCTTTTTCGAAGAAGCTGTTGTAGGCAATCTTCACTGGTTAGAAGTACAAATTTGTGATATCAGACGGGCCCCAAATAGCCAAATTATCTTAAGCAGCCAATTTCAACACGCTAAAGATCGCTGATCTAATACGTCTTTTTCAGTAGCTAAGCAGCGTCATAGTTCCTCATACTTTTAACCGGGCCTAAAGCAGCTTTCGTCTATCGAACTTTTAAAGAAAGTTTTTATGTGCTATTTATTCCCATGCTAATCATCTTCCGAACAAGAATTGTAGGATATATCGATCGGAATATCGATTATCTCGCAGTCTTCTTCGTTCTCAAACATTTCACGCATAATTTAAGCACACTTTATATAACATTTTCCGATATTTTTACACGTTTTCAACAAATATTTCCACACAATATTTTTCTGACGACGCATGGCAGATGGCAATGTTCTATTGACATAATCCTGTAAACAAACAACTTGACGGGCCATCTTTCATTCTTAAATGGGCATAAAGTTCCATAAGCCGAGTAGTTCGGATGAACACTATGCATGGTTTATAAATAAGCCTCATAGTTCCATCGAGTTCCAAGTGCAAGTAAAAAAGCTTCATAGCTGCATCAACCTCCACGGTCTTTTTAACTTCCCTCAAAGTTCGGCGATGATACGTTTTTCCTTTAAGCAGCCCTCAAGCAGCACGATAGATCGAATTCTTTATTTTTGGCTTATTGGGACGTAATTGAGTTTTTCGTATTTTGCGCTCAACTTACAATTTCATACTGTTTATTCGCTGGTCCGGTTAGATAGTTCATTCTGTTCATCAATTCATCTTCCCCTTAATTCATTTCGTAGTCCGTTCGTTTGCGTCTATTTATACTATTTGCTCATAGTGTTGTCCCTTTATAAATTTCGTGTAACAATTCAAATAATATATCTCTTGCAATTTCCTACAGCTTCCACATTTACTTCTCTTCCACACTTTATATTTAATGTTGCTTCTTCATATTTTTTATTACGGAATAATTTCTTCCGAGTCATATTGGTAGAACAAGAGTATAAGGAAGGTTATGATTTGCTTTAAATGTTAAGGTCTATACTAAGTATACAATGAAGGAATATACGGAATTGGAAAATGGTTTTGTTTTGGAATTGGAATTGTTATGAACATAAATGAAAGTAAATCCTTCGAAATGGAATGTCAGTCCTTTACAACTCTTGGTCAAGTGCCGTGGTTTGCCAATGCAATATCACGACCTTCATGGTCGACCCACCAAGAGCAACGATTAAGATCTTCACCCAGCACGACCGGTGATCGAGTCCCATCCGGGCCATTCCCTCGTATTGAGGACTAACTATACAACTACATGGTTTCAATCAGTCTAGTAACCCATTAGATGGCCGGAATGACCTAAGTAGAAGATCATTAGGCCAACAAGAAGAAGAAGATTAAGAAAAAGGCAATAATCTCACCATAAAGATGGCTGCGTAAAGTATTTACGGACATATCCAGTTCGTTCTATCTGATCCCATTCTTATGCCATGACCAACCAAAGGAAGCTGACAAATCTGAAACGTTATGCAACTGAGCTTATAGAATGCACTACTGTTGCTGCTCTCTCAAAATTCTTCTTCAAACACGAGAAATTCCTCTGAGCATATTCCTGTCCAACGCAGTCAAGCGGTCGTCAGTATCAATAGAATGTTCGATTGCCAAAGTGTCCTCAGATGCTTGTAAAACCAGTAGTTTGTCGGCATCCTTGGGCTTATGACAACATATATATTGTTCTCGATGATAACCTTTGTTATTGGTATTTTTATTATAACAGATCACATGGCTGTCCTGTGGTCGAGGCGATAACGGCGCCGGTCTTCACACGGCAGCACAGGGGCTCAGATCCCTTCCAGACCGCCTCCCCGTACGTAGGGTTGACTACTTTACAGCGGATAAAATAAAGTCACAGATAGCCAGGAATGGCAGGCCCCTCGAGGATGTAGTGCCAAGGAATGAATACTATTCTAAAGTGCGACGAGCGTCAAACTTGACTTTTAGGAATGACACACAGCATGAAGTTCACAATAAATAGTAAAAAAGAAATGGTTCAGCGTTATTGAACGATATTACATTATGTTAAATAGATTTCTAGCTCGTAGGCTCTCGCTGGAAAATAAAGGAAGATCACGAAGAACAGTGCTGACGAGTCGATCCGATTTTCTATAAACCTAGCTATGATAAGCCTCGGCATGTTATAGGCACGTGTAAGTAAAGTTTTCGGAAATACGTAATCCCTGCATGAGAAGGCACCAATAATATGGCCAAAGTGTTAACTTTTTGCAAGACTTCACCTGAACATGAACCTCTTAATTCGCTATAACAGGCGTAAGTCTAGCTTAATCAATTGTCAGTCTACTTTCATAAAAAATGGTCTCCTGAAATGATCTTAAATAAACGCATTAAAATAAACCAACCGACCGAATAGTTAGGATAAAAATTTTAAAATGACACGCTTAAACTTTACGATAAAAAAATTCATAATACTTAAATTACTTAAAAAATAATTACAGCAACATCGAACAAATACACTCAGTAGATTCTTTAAACCATCAGCACATCAAAAATTCTACCACTTCATTTTTCCCACTTATTGTAACCTTCAAATAATTAATCATTCAATACTGATAATTAAGACGGAACTCCGCCTCATCCAGTGATCACAGTTCACAACCAGAAACAGTAATTATTGACCTACTGCTTTCCCCACCAACCGATCCCAATCAATTCTGTACCTTTTAATTTTTTTTTTTTTTTTCAAAACCTACCCAGATTCCTTCTCTCACCGAATCTCTGACGGCACACCATCATCAGCAGCCCACGAGACGTGTCGGACGTGCCGCCAGCTGCAACCGAACCGCACGCCCTGCGAGTTCAATTAATTTAATTGACAAAAATTACAACATTACGGTAAACAAAAATAAACGCCGCCAAAAGCGACGGAGCAAAAGGTTCGGGCGTGCCGCACCAGGCGTCTCCATCGGGTGGGAAGAATATTACGGATGAGAAAACAAAATCAGTAAGCAGCATTATGCCGATGAGTTTCGCACTTCGAGCGAAATATGTGATGCCTTCTTTACAACACTCGATGCGATTAACTCACATCATTCAGCTGACGAACAATGGCAGAATAATGCGCCGAACCCGAACAAGTACACATGTATTTAAAGTATATAAATTTCTGCTTTCACTGTGCCATATTCGTTCGCAAATGTGAACGAACGAGATGAAAACAGATGAACCCCGTACAGACACACACACACACACACACACACACACACACACACACACACACACACACAATGTATGCAAATAAAAGATACACCTTACCAAATCGAATTGTACCGAAGCGCACGTTGCGGTACATGGTTTCACCGACAAAAGACCAACACCGAAAAAACGGGGTTTGTGAAACAATTAAATTTTCTCTCCTGGATTTCAATTTAATTATCACCCATAAATCAAAGCCCACCAAAAACCCATCCAACCGCTTGCCACCCGTATGCAAACGAACGAAAAGCAACGAGGCAACGTGTGCAAGAATTAAAATCCCACCGAAAGTCGAACCTCAAAGTGGCGTTGGTTAAAAATCACCCTAATTTAAAGCATGTGCATGTACGCTGTTTTAAATTTTCCCCCGGCGGAAAACTGCACAACCATCAAAACAACGCACAAAGCAACAAAAGGGACGACAGCTTTAGCCTCTTTTATGCGCGGTGCGCTTTTGTCACAAGTTTTGTCATTCCCACATCGTTGCTGTTCGTTATTTATTTTAATTTAATCCATTAACGAAATATCCTAGAGCAACCTGGCCCGCCACCGGCACCGTTCCCGGCTCCGTTGTTTGCGTCTCATTATCTGGAATGAATTTTTGTGTATGTGTCTGTGTAAAGCACTCTTCACCATTCTTTGCGGCACCGCGTGAAGCCGTCACGCATCACGCTTCGTGGCAACATGATTTTAAAATGGAAAGCAAAAGAGAGCAAGGTATCCCGAAAAACTTCCTCATGCACAGTTTTCCCCCAAAAAAATCGTCCACAAAACCAGTTCCGTCCTGAAACTGTTGGGCTACGGGTACCAACTAGTGATGGGAAAAATGAATCACAGTGGGGACTCGAATATTTTAATCCCAATCCTAATAGGTATCCGAATTCGAATCCCTCCCATTATTTATTCTGTTAGCGAATGGGTGGCGAGTGGGCAGTTCGCTCACCTAACCAACTCATCCTCAACTAAGACTCCACCAAGAATGATGAATCCCAATCGAATCCTTATGGAATCCCAATCGAATCCCAATTGAAACTCAATCCAATGCAAGTCGCATCCCAATTGAATCTAAATCCAATCCCAATGGAATCCCAAACGAATCCCAATAGATTCCAAATCGGATTCCATTCTAATCTCATTCGAATCCTAATCGAATCTCAATTGAATCTCAATCAAATTATAATCGATTCTCAATCGAATCTCAATTGAATCTCAATCAAATTCCTATCGAGTCCCAATTAAATCACAATCGAATCCTAATCGAATCCCAATCGAATCCCAATCGAATCCCTATCAAATCCCTATCAAATACAAATAAAATCCCAATTGGATCCAAATAGAATACTAACCGCATCCCAATCGAATGCTTATCTAATTCCACTAAAATCCCAATTGAATCCCAATCAAATCTCAATCGAATCTGAATTGAATTACAGTTAAATCCTAATCGAATCACAATCGAAGCCCAATCGAATTGCAATGGAATCCCGAAGGAATCCTAATTGAATCTCAATCGAATCCCGACCGAATTCCAACCGAATCCCAACCGAATTCCCAACCAAATTCCAATCGAATTTCGATTGAATCCTAATACAACCGTAGTCGAATCCCTATCGAATCCTAATAGAATCCCAATAGAATCCCATCCCCAAATTCGGATCTGTCATTGAGGATTTAATCTAATTCGATAGTTTCTTCGGATTGGACCTCTGAATCTTTCGAGTCCCGAATCTCCCAACACTAGTACCTGCACAGATTACGATACTTTGCAGTACAGTCCTTGGCCCATTGAAGAGGGATGCACGTGAAGAAGCAAGGGCACAAGCGCGCATAATGAAAATTCACTTCACCGTGCATCCATGATGGCACGTGGCCGTCCAAGTTAACACACGGCGCCACACAAGTGGAACAACCGATGTGGCAAAGTAATGAAACGCTTCACAAACCAATTTCGCGAAATGCGAACTCGAGTGCGGTTGCATCCGCGGTAGGCGAAGGTGCCATTCACCGAAAACAAAAAAGATAACCCGTGCCAAAGGGTGCGTGAGTGAGAGCCAACATCACTTTATCACTGATCAAACACTCACTTCAACATTATACTTAATGCACTTGGTAATGAGAGAAAGAGAAACAAACACGCTTTTCGCCCTCTTGATTCTGGTTCCAGTCACAAACAGGAGCGGCAGCCAAAAAATTAACTCCCTGCTTCCCTGCTAGCCACATAATGTTCATCACAGTGTAATTGGAACGACGATTTAATGATGACGACCTTCTGACGGGAAACACACGCACACATACACACACATACATTTTCATCACTCACAGGTGGTTCGAATGACAACGACGACACCCTAATGAACCAGTTGAACCGAAAACCCCGGGGAAACCTTTCACTATCGAAAGCCACCCCGAACCCCGACCCAGCTGACTCTTGCAAATCGCGCTAAATCGCAAAGAAAGAGCCCCCGCAAACATTCGCCACGCTGGCTAAAGGGACAGGATCCCCTGTTTTAGTAATGTTCCGTTTTAACATCCACCCTAACACTCGCCGTGAGGGGATTAGGATAATTTTGTTTGTGAACCGCGTGCGTTGGGCACACTATTGAACGGTCGTGTCGTAAAATGGGGTCGACGATGGAAATTGAGCGCTGTGCATTATGTTCTGGTAATTGATTTTTGCAAAATGCTTCTTTCACCCAAGCAGCGATTTTACTAATTACGAATAGTGAAATTTGAAAAGGTTGATTCGAATGAATGTAACTCATTCGGTTACGTTGGCTTAGCGGTTACCAGTGCTAATGTGATTGGGTTGGGATTTGGAATTGGATTTTGGATGCGAGACTGATGTGACAAAATTGTAAAAAAAATATTGGAGAATTTAGAAGACCCCGTCGTCAAATTAATGGTCTGTTGGACATAATGAACGATTGTCTTCAGAGAAGAGTTTGAGAGCTCCCAATTTCTTATTCATGTATTCAGCAAAACATTTGACAACCTAAATGAGTAATATTGCTCTCTTTTGTCCAAAAAATATTAATTTTATAAGAAGAGCGAAAAGGAGGAATAAAGCTAATATATACCTAATTTAGAATAAATACGAGGACAACATTTCTTTATTCTGTATCTTTCGTTGATATTGATCTTGGCCAGTGGCCACTTACTATTCGTGGCCGACGAGAAACTATTCCTGCTAGTCCGCAACTGGTTCGAACAACACCACCTGCAAGAAACTCTGTTCTGGTGTTCTATGAATGATCTTGAACTGTGCGTCGAGAAGTGTGTAGGTGTACGTTTACGAAAAAGTGGTGCCCTTTAGTGTATAAATACACTTTAAAAGTTTTTTTTTTGTTCTCATTCAGCACAACAACTGTGTTAGGCACTTAACAGTGCAGATGTGAAGTTGAGCTTCCACGAACAGCTTGAGCACGTTATCGCTAAAGGCAACCAACTACTCAGGTTATTAATCTAGTTGCGACTTCACAAATCCGGTCTGCTTCAAGATGCTCTTCTGCTCCTTAGTTCGGTCGATACTGGAGTATGCCTTGATTGCATCGTGGCCCACAACTACTCGTTCCCTGGCTTCGAATCCATCCGACTCACCCGGTTCGCTTTGCACCACTGGAGGGTGCAAGTGGACTAGGACGCACGCTGGGTGCTTATAGGGATATAATCGTTAAACCAGTACAACTGCAATGTTCAGAGGGTATCGGTGGCAGGACTTTTGGATAACCGGATCGATTCCTCAACGCTACTCTCTGCGCTCAACATGTACGGTGTGCAGAGGATGTTTCGCCCAGAGGTAGATGCTCGACGTAGAGGATCGCCGAACTCGATTCAGTGCCTCTGATCCCTTTTTACGTGTTTGCCGTGGGTATAACGTCGTACGTTATGTTCGGCTATTGATTAGGTATCAATTTTAAAGTGCTGTCAGGTCTTCTAGCACATATTGTTTGTCTCTTCTTTGCAGCTGCGGTACAAACGACGATAGATAAAAGGTGAATCACTAGCACTAAGAGCCATAGAGCAATTGATCCTGGCAGTCGACGCAGTCGAGGTGGGCTCAATCATCACAATACAGAATGAACAAGAGTGCTTAAAAATCGGAGCTCAACACATTGCTTGTGCTGGGAGTACCCGTGCCTACCAACATTCAAACATCACTATCAAAGGCCTACAACGGATGATAATTGGCAAACTTCCGGAAAGCAAAGTGGAAGAGAAGTCATCTTCCGCCGACTGGTGAGGGGCTGGACAAACGTCTCTTACAACAGAGCAAGCCATCAAGCCAACGTTCCACAACAATGTGCTACATAGATTGCTGCTACACAGAATGGATCGTGCTCGCTCAGGCTGTTCAGTTTGCTCCTAGTTGGAGACCCTGGAGCTTTGGTTTTTCCTTTGCTCTAGGGTATCTCGAGCTTGAAGCATACTGTTGCAGGCTATAGTGGCCATTTTTCCAAACCACAACGTAAAAGTCATATTAGCAGTAAGAAGAGGGACGATCCTACGAAACTGCATCATCCACGTTGTTGGAAAGAACAATCTGGTGATTGATGAACATTTTCTTAGCTATTCCATGAAAACCCTGTGCGTCCCTAAATTTTTAAATTTTTTTGTAAAATAAACAATTTTTAATAAAAAAGGAAATACATAAGAATCTCTATAAACCTGAAATGTAACCATGACTTCAACTATCAACTGAATACAATGCGAAGAATGTGCCAAATTCCAATACAAATCATTCACAAACACAAAGATCGCATCCTTCGGAAAGAAAATCCTTCAATCCATTATTCAATGCGCGAATGAAATGCATTATTCATCCATTGATGCACCATTGGAGAACCATTCCCCCAATACGAGCCCCCCTTCGCCCATCCTGCCCTCCCTCCACAAAATTTCCCCAAGCAACCGTTTTCAGCAATTCCCTCCAAGCATTTGATTCATAACGCTCCAGCTCAAAGGTGCCTTTAACGTTTTATCGTCCCCCCAATTCACTTTCAAACAACGAGCCCTGGCACGAGCTCTTAACAGACGGAGCATACAAAAAAGGGCTCCAACACATTTTTCTGCACGATTGTTCAGCGATCAGTATGCGTGTGTGTGTGTGTGTCTGTACCACACGTACCTTTAACCATCCCACGCTGCACTAATGAAAACGATAAATTCAGCATTCAGCACGACGCACCAGAAATCTCAACCCTTAAAAATGCCCCTACTTGGGCCAGCACAATCCGGCCTAGTCCGACGTTGCAGCGCATTTTCGGTTTTCCATTCCGTTCTGAAAGACTTTTCTCTCGCTTTGTTGTATGATTTTTAGAAAACAAAAGTCCTCCTGGGATGGAAGCAATGAGGGGTGGGGAAAGGGGCTGAGGAGGAATTTCATTTGTATGCCCTTCACGACCCCCACGGTCGTGGCGCCCTTTGTAAAATGAACGATTTTTGTTAACCTTCTGTCAAAATATTCTTATCACACCGAAAGTTCGTCCCATCCCGCCCTCAGTGCAATTGGACCCATTTGAGCGATATTCCTTCCGGAACAAAAGGCCACAAGTGGGACGAACGGGCACGAAACGAAACGAGAACGATGAATGATATAAAACCCGTTGTTCCTATCCCATAAGGCGCCGAAATCAGGACCAGCCCAAAATGGAGCGTACGAGACGAAAAACACGTACACTGAGCGCACGCTAAAGCTAGCGCACTCCCAAAACCCCAAACAAAAGTCGGCCGCATGCAATTGAAATGCATCAAATGTTGGGGTAAAAACAGTTGCAACAATCTGCAATAAATTTAACGTTGAATGGTTTTTCTTCGCGCACGCACACCGGGCCCAGCAACGGAGTGGTTCCGACCAAACCTCTTTCGAATCATAAATAAAAACTCCGCCTGCACCGACGACCGGTCGGCCCGGGAGCTCGTCGGGCTGCACAGCTCTGTAGCCACCGTACAATGCATCTTCTGGTTCGGTACAGTAACAGCAGCAGCAGCAGCAGCAGCCGGTATGCCACCACTGTCACTTGCCACACCACAGCGTGATGTACTATCATATCCACGCTAATTCCTTGCACCATCGTTTCCCAGCACCACTTTTTTTGTGCCCCACTGTTTTTGATGCAAACCTTCAGCCACAGGGTCTCACGGTTCGAGCACCGAAAGATTGTGCAACACAAGGTACTGCAAGCGTCCTGAGGCCCACTTTTTGCCGTACCCAATCCTAGGGCGCATTGTTGTTCATTACACAGACATACATACATGGGCCGGTCCTTTTTTTCCTTTGCTGTTTGGCTTACGCTTCAGCAACAGAGCATCAGAAAACCTTGGAATAATTTCGCCCGGGAATGTATGCAAAAAAAAATTCGCTCCCATCCACCAAACAGGCCCAATCTCGTGAACAACGCGGAACACCCACTCGAACAGACCCAGTTACAGACGAAACGGACAATCACAAAAGAAGGCACATCAAGCTCTGCGTAACTTGGTAACAAGCCAAACAAGGCAAAAACCGATCTACCTTACACATCCTCCCCCCCCCCCCCACCCCCACCACTAAAAAACTCCCATACGGCGCTCTCGCGCGCTAGGGAGCTGAGGTGTCCATTTGATATGAAAAGTTTCACCAAACCCGCACAGATTGGATAAAGTCAATCCGCCTAAGCTTTTTGTATCCGGTTCCGGTTCCCTCCCGGGTGGAGCTACCTTTTCCGACATCGACAGGAGCCGGAACTGGGACGCAGGGACGATCGAGACAATGGATGACGCTGCATAAATCTCACTTTTATGCCTCAGGAATGTGAAAACGTGCGCGCCCATCCCGCGCAAACCATTGCCACTGTCGGTAACAGTTGGTTTTAATATTTATTCCTGGTGTTTTTCGTGCCACCCACGACCACGACCATCGTCGTCGTTGTGCAGCGTGCAACGTGAAGCAAATGCAACGTTTGGTGCAGGCCGTTACCAGTGTACGTACACTGGCTCATGACGATGGTCCCAACATGGAGCTCTTCCTCGATACGAAAATCGGGAAGTTGAATATATTTTACATAAAATTAGGAGAAACAATTTGTCATCTCAGTTCCTCTCAAACTCCCGGCGAACGAGTGGCGTTGGAAACGATTACAATAATTCTAGTTCCTAGGGTACAACTGGGTTCTGCGTTTGAGAGATGTAAAGGTGTGCCAAGGACACATCCAGAAGTAGTAAGACACGGGATAACTTCCCCCAACTTCCCCGTCGTATATTTGACGCTCCAATAGGTACAGTCAACATTGTCGAACTTACCCATCCGTACAAGCGAAAGAATTCACCACTTCCAACGTCAATTCCCCAATTCCTCAGCTCCCCCACTCCTACTGATAGCAGTAAAACGATCTCGGAGTGTTGACCATAATCCAGTCGAGAAACTCGGTGACCCTCGTATTGACGCTCGGCTTATCGGTGGCACAAGCAATACCGAAGCTTACGATGCCCACGTTGTACAGCAATCCTGTGGCGGGGTTGGTATAAAACAGCGGTCCACCGGAATCAGCCTACAGAACCGAAAGCAAACATCTTCTTACAACCACGCCACAAAGAAACAATCGACCGCGTCATTCACCCACCTGACACGTGTCCCGGTTGGCGGTGAAGGTACAGAGCTGCTGGTACGGAACCGTCACTCCGAGCCGCCGCGAGCAGTCCGTATTACCGATCACGCCCAGCTGCACCTTGTTCAGTGCGTCCGCCCGCGGTCCCCCAAAGTCTAGATCGCCCCAACCGGTCGCCTCCACCGTTCGGCCCTCGAACGATTGGCTCGTGTAGCTCCAGGGTAGGCAGGCCGGACCGACGGCCGCATTGTACTGGATGGGCTGCTGCGTGCGCACCAGCGCGATATCGTTCGATACCGGTTTGACCGTGAAGCTGGGATGGCTCATGAACTGTGCCACGATGTACACCTGCGAGAAGGAGGTATCGCTTCCGGTTTTGATATTGTGATCACCGACCAGCAGCACTGTATCGGTTGTGGTGCGCTGCAGCAGACAGTGAGCAGCCGTCAGGGCGTAATTGTTTGTAACTGCAAGCGAGCAGAAGGGGGGGGGGGGGGGGGTTGTAATTCTAGAGCGGCGGAATGCAGGAAGTCTGGTTGCTTACCGATAGTGGCACCGCAAATGACAGTTTTCGTTTTGACGTCTATCAGCGCGGCCATCATGGGGAACTCGTTTACCGTCGTTTCCACGCCGTTAACGATCCGTTGCTGGTAGGAAAGAGTCTTTGAATATCTATCTTCAAATTGGTAAGATCCATTGGCAGACTCACCGTCTTCTTACGGCCACACTCGCAACTCTGCTGCGGGATGGAAAGATTGCATGCAAACATTCCGCCAGCACTGGTCGGTGCCGATGTTAACCGTATCGTCATCTGATTTGCGTCCGACTTTTCCAGCAACCGTCCCGCTCCGCAGTAGGTGTACGCGTCGGAGAAATCGATCAATCCGCCGCGGGATACCCGGAACGAGTCCAGCCTACAGTCGGTGCTCTACCGTACCCGGCAACAATCGTGGAATTAATAACTAAACTAACCCGCTCAACAACTTCCCCAAACTTACGCTCGGTATCTGAAACGTGGGACAGTCGAGCACGATCCGGTAGCCGTACGGTGCGCGAATTACGTACGTACACTGCAGGTTGGGCCCGTACCGCAAAGGATAGCGGGGCGAGATAAGCTGATACACCGAGCCGAACTTCATATCGAGCGTGAACGAACACTGGCCTTGCACTTGACGTGCGGCGCAGGCAAGCGCCAGCACCAGCCGGACCAATTTCCCGGACCACATTGTTGCAGTTCCGTCGCTGGCACACTAACGCTGCGGTACGGTGTTTTGCATACTTAAATACATTCGCACCTAGCCGGACCCAATACGATCGGCGTGCGGTACGGCATATCAAACCGGCAGGAACGGAAAGAAAAGCAGGCCAACAATGCGACCACCAGGTAACACTAACTACACTTGCAGGAAACATAAATAATGCCGTGCCCGGTTTGCTGGAAATTCGGCAAAACTGGTTCCGTGATGCGTGTGCGATGTGCCAACCTGCCGGGGACCCAGAAGTGGACTCCGGCCGGGAGTACAAACACACACACGAGCGCAACACTTTCGACAAGTGACGCTTTTTGGTGGTTTTTTGATTAGTTTTTGATTGACGTAGCCTAAAATTGAACCACCGGCGTGGTGTGGCGTTATCAACGCTCAACGTGCTGGGGAGGGGTTTCGCTAGGTTGGGCGTTTATTTCTAGTCACACACGTACATTGCCCTTGTAGCTTGGTGAAAAGCGTCACATGCACCTTTTTTCACGGCTCTTAAATTGTTGTGTCAATGTTCCAGCTCAAGAGGAGTCCTCTCGCCTGACGGTCAGGAATCAAACGCTAACAGAGCTGCAAATTTCTCGCACAGTCGACCCCGTTTTTCTCTGGACGGTAGATGATGATCATTCAAATTAATGGATTCAACGCTGTTCGGAAACGTCACCGGGCCGAGCACAGCGGAAGCGGACATTCCAGACCAAATGCCCCGACCGAGGCACAATGTGACTGTTAAAATTGTTTTCAATTAAAACCATTTTTTTATTCGCAGGTAATATCGAGCGAACGACAGTTTCAAGGATGCTTCGTTACGATGTTGGAGTAAAAAAACAGGCCCTGACCACTCTGGCTACCATACTAAATTCAATGAAGCGATGCAAACGGGCCCATAAATCATCGCCTCGGCTAAAAACGAGCTCAACCTACTCGTCGAGCACCACGGGCAGTGTGAGTGGTTTACTGCACCATCATTTACGGTCGAATGAGCTGCTGAAATCGAAACCCCGGAATCCGGAGCATCGCCCTTTTCTGGTGCATTAGCTCCAACTGTTCAGCAAGCAGCCCAGCAAGGAACACAATTTTTAAAAACTATTATTTTAAATTCACAATTTTCCCCTGTTTGCTCTGGGTTTCCGGTTGGGACGAAAAAACAAATGCGGGAAATCAAACTGATAACAGAGCTTTATTTGATATAAGCTATTAAAACACACATACACGCGAGAAAAAAAACATCAAACCAACAATTGCCTGCATTAACGCAGGCCACCGTACCGCCCAACGATACCGTATAATCAGTGACGGCTTTAGCCGTATTTTATTCCACACCATGCTGCAATTAAATTCAATATTTACCTCCGTAATGGATCCACACGGAAGCGTGTGAGAGCCAGCCATAATCAGGGCACCACGCCAAACGGAGCTACCAGGATGATTGGGTGATTGGGTGGTAGGAGAGGCAATTGATCGTAAATTTTCGTCAACTTAGTTGTGCGTAAAATTAAATTTTTGTCAATCGATTTCATTCGCTCGGTAATCGTACCCGGGCTGCGTTGTTTGCTGCTCGGTGCATTTTTACACACGACTGTTGGATTATTTTTACAATCGTGCTGCACTGTACATACTTTGCCTCCAACACATACATTTGCATCGTGCAATGTAGTTGTTTTTCAATTAAAACCCCTTCCGGAAATGGATTGGTGCTCTTTGATTGGTTTTCTTGGAAGAGATTGGGCTTGTTTGCGTGTCATGGATCGCCCCGCTTTAGTTGCAATTAAAAAGGATCGCCTTTTTAATTGGTTGATCGAATTTATCTGGAGGATCAGTAATGTTGGTAAATAATTGGTGTAATATGCTCTCTAGGCTCCAGCAACGATGTTTCAACATAAATTCTATGAAGTCTTTTTTATGAGCCTTTAAAACCTCGCAATATCGTCACTTGTTCATTGAGGACATCTGTAACACGTATTACCTCATTCTAAGACTTGAGTACCTCAGACAGGTTTCAAGCTCTAACAAGGGTGATAATGCATCTCCAAACAGGATTACTTTCCGAATAGCAAAGTGAAAGGTAAAATATACTTCTAGATGTCTAGATCTATCATAAGCCAGTGGTACTTAGTTTATAGATAAAAAATATTGACTTGTGGACAAGACAGGCCTTATTTAGTGAAAGAACTTCTTCTGGATTTGCCCAGGAGTAAGCACGGTTACGAGCCATATCCAGGGCAAAAATCCGTTTCCAATGACCTCGGGATTTCAGGACCGTCAAACAACTCAGCTAGTTCTTGGTACATTTTCCTGTTCCATACGCTTTGCTCACGCACTCCGCCAGAGATAGTACTTAAAAATAGTGAGAGCATTATCGTCCGCCATCGCTAGAGCTCAAGCTAGCCAGAGCTAAGCCACGGGCGTATCAGAGTAACTTATAAGTGTAATATCGTAACTAGAATAGGTGAGAATTCATTTGTAATTTTAGTCTTAAGGTATACCACAAGCGAGTCACAGCAACGATCCGAAAGAAACCAGTAAAGCCATCGAACACGTATATTTTGTGTGTTACTGGAGTCTTCTGGAGTGCAGATGTTTCTAGAGGCGCTAGTAGGCACAAATTCTCTGAAAAATACGCCTTCAGATTTAGCTGAAAATGTTGTTATCTGATGTTTCGATTGGGCTACGCAGTACCTCCTTGAAGCCTAATTGCTAAGACACTTAACAGTTATAAGGACGGACGGATCGAATACAATTTAAAAGCGCAGCGCGTGACATGTCCGGTTGGTGACGATTATTGATACAATTATATTCGCGGCACATACGGAGAAAGGGATCAAAGGTACCAAAACGGGTTCGGCGATCCTCTACGTCAAGCAGCGTCCTTGGGCGAAGCGGCTTGGTTGGGACGTATAAGTTCAGCCCATAGAGTAGTGTTGGGGAGTCGATCCGGTAGACCAAAAGTCGCCCAACAAATAGTCTCTGGGCGTTGCAGTTTCGCCGATTCAGCGACTCGATACCCAAAAGCGCACAGCGAGCGTCGTAGTTCACTTGGACCCTCTAGAAGCGCAATGCGAACCGGGTGAATTGGCACTGGACGGATTCCAAACGGGCTAGGGGCCGAGCAGCAGATAGCCACCATACAATGGCGGCATACTCCAGCACCGATCGAACCAAGGAGCAGTAGAGCGTCTTGATGGAGACCGGGTCCGTGAAGTCGCAAGTAAGTTGCTTAAGCAAGCCTATCAACTGGTTGCCCTTGGTGACGACGTGTTCGAGCTGTTCGTGGAAGCTCAGCTTCTCATCGAGGAGTACTCCTAAATCTCTAACAGAGCTTTTGCGGACAATAACAGAACCGTTTAATGTGTAGTCGTACACCAGAAGACAGCGCTTTCTCGTGAACGTTACGACAACACACTTCTCAACACACAATTCAAGACCATTCTCTGAACACTAGGATTGGAATGAACAGAGTGTAGCTTGAAGGCGGAGTTGGTCGGACCGGTCTTGGATCGACAGGAATAGCTTCGCATCATCAGCAAACAGTAGGTGGCTTCCAGCGGGGAACACCCTAGTTACGTCATTAATGAAAATGACGAACAGCAGCGGTCCGAGGTTGCTCCCTTGAGGCACCCCTGAAAATGGGGTCCCATTTTCACGCGGTACGATCGGTCGGCGAGATATTAATGCATCCAAGTCAGCAAGTGGACGGGCCTACCCAACACCAGGAGCTTGGCGAGTAGCAAGGAATGCGGGACACTATCAAAGGCAGCTTTGATATCCGTATATACCGCGTCCACCTGGGAGCCGGAGTCGATGGTCCTGTGGCATAGGCTGACAAATTCAACCAAGTGTGTGGTGTTCGAGCGCTTGGGGACGAATCCGTGTTGAGAAGTTCTGAGGTAATTCGAGGCAGCAGCGAGAAGAGGTTTGCACACAACAAGTTCGACAACCTTAGCGCAGGCGCAAAGCGATGTGATGCCGCGGTAATTACAGGCACTGGGTTGGGTTCTCTTTTTGTGCACTGGAACTAACCATGAGGCTTTCCAGCTAGCAGGATAGGTATCCAGGCGAAACGAGTCACGAAATTCGAGACCAGGAGAGCGCATTTCAGTCGAGTGGTTTACCCTTGCACACAAATTCTTTTAGCGATGTTAAATATGAATGTATCGTAGGCCGGCATGAAGTCAATGATCATGTGATGTATGAAGATCTGATGATCCTGGCATTTTTGGAAGATCTGTCACGGATTGAAGATTTGGTCTGAGGTCGACATTCCTTCAACAAATCTAGCTTGGTAACTTACGACGAAATCTGTATGAAAAGGGCGCAGGCTTGCAGAAGCATATTTGAGACATGATATTATAGATAGAATTCAGCACTGAGATGGAACATAGTGCAGTCTAACCTGCAACTGCTCCATTCAGGAGTCTGTCGGAGTAGCAGTTCCACCTGTCGATCACCATTCGCTAGTCCGCAAAAGATATCTACCACCACGGTACGGTACATAGTGATTATCGCCGCTTCGAGACTTTCCGAGGTTGTAATAACACATAAGAAAAAAAAATCAGTAGCAGTACGTATCATTAATCGTTAGCATTCTTCTTCTTCGGTCTACCTCTTCTTCTTTGACCAACCCCTTAGAGTCATGTCTGCCATTGCTGGCTTACCAGACTTAATGATACCTCGTAGTTGGATAGTTAAGTCCTCACTGCGGATGAACGGTCCGGATGGGATTTGAACCTCGTGTGAACTGTGTCCGCTTTTTTTACGCTTCGGCCTACGAACCACCTCATTATTGTTAAAAGCTTCTATTTTGAAACATGTGGGAAAGTTGGTCCACAGCAAACGGCCATATTACTTGTGGATGCATGAATTTTACACAACATGTATAGTTGCAGTACACATCTGCGTCATGGATCCTGTCCAATGTTATCGATAGTCATCATCAACGATAAGATACTCAGCTAATAGAGCAGCAGTTAGAAGTGATTAATGAACGAACGGTTTTACGACTTTACAATTCAGATTAGTACCTAAAACCTCCAATGCCTTAGCCAATTCCAAAAATATTCACATTTTTATTCGTAATGGGCGGGTCGACCCGAACCTACCGGGTCGAAGCCATCCGTAAACGTCCCGGTTTCGTTCCGGTCATATTCTTATTTCCAACGAGTTTGGGTCGACCCGTGGGTGCAACGAAACCGGGTCGACCAGTAGGTGCAGCAAAGCGTTCGCGAGGTCGACACGTAGGTACGGGATTCAACGAGTCTGGGACGTCCCGGGGGATGCAGTGAGTTCTACTAATGGGTTCTTCTCGAACCTACCGGTCGAAATCGCGTATGTTTTGCTGCACCAACGGGTCGATCCGAACTCGTTGCTCCCACAGGTCGACCTGAACCTACGGGTCGAACTCGAACCCCTATAGGAACTATCTCGACGCTGGGACGATCCGTGAAAAGAAACGTATAACCCATGACTAAAGCCGGCTGTATACTAAAACGTAAAATTTAAACAAAATCAACAAATCCTGCCCTAAAAGACCCCATTCAAACAGTGTTACTATTTCTAGCATTTAATAATCCCAAAAAGTAAAACCACGATCGTTGTACGAAAAAAGGAAATTAATTAAAATTGCCCAATTCAAATAACAACACGCAAGTTCTCCGTGTCCCGTACACTGAACATGGTGTAACAGAAAGCCACTCAAGGTTTCAACCTATAATTCTTCGCAATTTGTTGTTCTCACTAAAGCCACGCAGCTAGAGCATGCTGTTGAGTTCCTGTATCTTTGGAGCCTTTCTTTATTCTGGGTCAAACACATAAAGCGCTCCACTGTATGGCCACAGTCGTCAGACACCTTTTTTTCGAACGCGTATCCCAAACGCATGATGATATGCAAAATTTATTATTTCTCCCTCCCCCAAAACTCTTCTATCAAAAACAGAGACCGGCAGCACTTGTGATTGTTGTCGCTTTTGCTGTTGCTTTCGCTCCATCAACGGCTTATCTGTTTCCCCCGACAACAACATCCACCACACCACCATCTGTTAACGTTCAAATGGCTCTGTCACACACACACCGTATTGCTTTAAGCTTACGTGTTCAAAGATTAGAGCAACCGAAATCATCTCCCAGCCCGGTAAAGCCCGGGAGCCCCAAATGGGTGATTATCGTAGTGTGAGAGGTAAGTGCGGTTGCAAAAAAACAAAATCACAAACCTTATCCAACCGAACAGAAAACAACCGTACTTCATAGTTTTTTGACCCCATTCCTAAACAACGAAACCCACATTGCACCCACATTTGCCATCTTTCATTGTGACAGTATACTTTTCCTTTTTCGTCGTGCGCTTCCCACTGTACATTTATCCCTTTTAATATTTTTCCTTACTTCCGATTCCACATTCCACAGGGTGGCTGTCCCCATGCATGCTCCACGTGATAGAATGTGGCCCAAGCACACACCCAATATCCACAAGGGAGTGCGGTAGCGTGGTGCAGAAACTATGCGAAACTATAAACACTCCCCGACACGGTCCCCGGGCTTAGCTGTATGCGTCCTGTGCCCATTACCCTTACGAGTGGGAAGTGGGAAAATAACTTTCCCTCCGAGGCCCACTGGCACCATGAACGCCCCAGGAACGAGTTTTTCTTTCCCACTCGTTCAATTTACAATTCCGCATCCGGTGGCGTGCTCCGGCAGTGGGTTCGGAACGGTTTAAACGGAACGAAAACGCAAGGATGTGTAAAAGTATGCGGAAGTTTAGCCGTTTTCAAAATGAAATGAAAATTCCCTCATCAACGCGCAAATAAAATCTCACTCACTATCAATTTGATGCGCTTCTTTTTCCACTGCTTGTATTCCTTCCTTCCCTATATATTTACTTGTTTTATCTTTATGACTGGCACAGTAGGATGTGCCACTGCCCATAACCCCAATTCATCCCAAAACACGGTGACCCGTGTCAGCACAAACCGAACCCCTCGCCGGCAGCATCATAAGCTAGTGATGGGTTCTTTGAAATACAATCACGACTTCATTCCGATTTCGGCCGATTTGCCTCAGGTTCAGATTCGAAAGAAATCGAATTGTCGGTACCCGTAAATGTCGGTATTGTAGGAACTGTTTAAACCGACTCTTTTCATAGATCGACCAGGAGTCGATTTCGTTCCTATAGGAATCAAGTTCGTCCCGTGGGTGCAACGAGTTCGGGTCGACCCGTGGGTGGAACGAGTCCGAGTCGACCAGTAACGGTTTCGAGTCGGCTCATGGATTAGACCGAACTCATTGAATACCCGAATGCACCAATGGGTTGACCGGAACCTACGGGTCGTTAGAACCCGGAGCCGAACTTGTTAGAATTAGGAATACGACCAGAACGATTCCGGGTCGCTTACAGATGGATGACCCGGTAGGTTCGGGTCGACCCCCACTTCACAAGTCGAAACCGTCAGATTTGCTTTATTCTTCTGTATTTTACTGTATCGATCCAGCAATACAGTCCAGCACGTGAAGGCTGCGTTCAAATAACGTGAACGACAAACGTCATTAAAGTCGTCGACCCGTATTCTTCTTCCTTGGCATTACAACCCCGAGAGGTCTCGGCATGCCATTTTTGGCTTTGTGTGACTTGATTTTACCCGTAGCTGACTACATTGCCCTTCGTACGGGGAGTCGCAGTCTGGATGGGATTTGACCCCCGGTCCTGTCATGTGAACATCGGCGTCGCTGTTGCATCGGCCACCAGACCGCTCCAATCGTCGACTGTTTAAAAATCGTCAAACCCGTTTACCAAATGTAGGCTCACATTATACATGCCGACTACGATTCCAGACGGTTCTAACAGTTCCGATCGGTTCCAACGAATCCAATAGTTCCGCCGATTCCAACTGCTCCGGCAGTTCCGATAGTTCTGACGGCTCCGAAATGTTCGTTTGCACCTACTTTCAGGAACTGATTCTGATGTTTTTTTTTCAGTACCTTCCGAAACCAGTTCCACTGCTTTGCTAATTTTACCCATCTCTAGCATAAACGCTTCTCGAGTCCGCTTATCACCCCGGTTATCTTTATCCGTCCCGAGGCAAGATCCCGAGGAACCTGCCCCGAACGGGGAGGCTGGGACAGTGAATTGCGCTATAAACGCAAAAGAAATTATGCCGAGAGGTTCAGTAGTGAAATCATTTCGCTACCTTCCACATTTAATTGAGGACTGGACTGGAATTGTCCTGCGAGCGTGGGAAAGAATAAAAAAGGCGAGAGTGAAAAGCAAAACACCAGCTGCGTGTGTGTGTGTGTGAGAGAGAGAGTGAAATCCCAACCAAAAAATCACCGGGTGAACAAGTAGATCGACTACTAGCGATGACTTAAAAAAAAGAAGAAGCTAATAAGTTCCACCGGAAGCACTGTCGTGCTCGGCATCCGGCAGTGGGAAAGCAACGGAAACGTACATCCCTCGAAGGAAAAGTGACCTTGATTAAAAGAAGAGACAAAAATTAACAGCAAACGGAAGCCAAAGCTCTAAGCAGACAGGACAACAATAGGAAGATACAGACGATATACACCAGCAGCCTCGGCTCGGGATTCCCGAGCACACAAAAAGCGAACCGGAAAATGAAATTAAAATTATCCTTCGGTAAATAGTCGTTCACTAGCGGGGCAGTGGGAGGGTACGGGGTGGTAAGGATGGCCGCCGGATGGCCGACATTCTCTCATCGGGACCGGCTTCCGGATCATAATTAAATATCGCTTCCTTCTATCGTGATCGATAAATGAAGCGGCGGACCTGAGGTTAATGAGCGTTTGTTTGTTTGAGAGCCCAACATTTTTGGGCTTTGTTTGAGAGACATTTTTGTGGCTTTTACGTGCCATTACGTTCCTGGCCGTTGTAAGCGGAATAATGCAAACAAGCAACAGCAACAGCAACGAAAAACTCATCTCGCTCCGGAACCGCCGTGGAACATCAATTTATGATTAAATAATATGCAGTTCTGAGTACCGCGCATTGTTTACGCCGTCGTATCAAGGGACAAACATTTAATTAAGACTTTTCTCACTTCACTGTACACCCGCTGCAGGAGGCGGACTGTGGCTTGTTTGCATGCTGCTGCTGGACGCCGCACTGGTGACCGACGCTCAGTACGGTGGTTGTGACTACACGATCGATATCGCAAGCGGGCTGTCGTACTCGATCTACTCACCGTACTACGGTGGACTCTATCCGGCCAATACACAGTGCCGTTGGACGTTGACCACAACCCTAGGCTCGCGGGTTGCGCTGTCCTGCAGTGATATTTCGCTTCCATTGGTAAGCTTTGCCGGCTGTGTGTCTTATCAGGCGAGATTTATCTCTAGCTGATCAACAAAACCTTCAACTTCACGAGGAATTCTCCGCCTTTTTGTTTTGGCCAGACCACATCATGCATCGCTGATAGACTGGTTATTTCCAAGACCGGACAAAGCAGCCTCTCCGATGGACAATCTTACTGCGGATCGGGTGTACTCAACACACAGTCATCCATCAATCGAATGACGATCGCACTGCTAGTGCCCCCCACAACTCAAGGTGGACGATTCTTCTGTACTGCGACGAAGATCGAGTGTCAGTGTGGTGTACGTCGAACGGTAGGCGACCTGACCTGAGGTCAAATTAACAGAAATAAACTCCAACCATGATCTTCTTCCCATCTGACAGAGAAAAATTGTAAATGGCGAGGCAACGCTTGTGAACGAATTTCCCATGATGGCCGCCCTGGTGGATGGATCGAAGAGTGGCGAGGGTATCTTTTGCGGGGCTACGATCAGTAAGAACCTCATTCCCAATGCTTCGATATTCACTTTAAACGAACGAATCATGCTTTCTTTCCAGTAACGAACTATCACGCCATAACGGCTGCCCACTGCTACATGGGAAGATCGATCGCCAACTTGGCGCTACTTGTCGGAGAGCACGATATTACGGTCGGTTCGGATTCACCGTACACCGCACTGTTGCTGCTCGCCTCCATCAAGATCCACGAGGGATACAGTAGCTCTACCGCTTCGAGCAGCAACGACATCGCGATCGTGCGTACACGTACCGAGATCGTGTTCAACCCGGGCGTGGGTCCTGCCTGTTTACCGATCAAATTCACCGGGGCATCCTTCGTTGGCATTCAGCTGGAGGCGGTCGGGTGGGGCACGCTCGATTACGGTGCACCGAAATCGAACGTTCCGATGAAGGTCTCGCTTGCCGTGGTACAACCGACCCAGTGTTCTTCGCTCTACGCCAACTATTCGTCCACCCAGCAACTGTGCACACTTACCCCGAACAAAGACACCTGCCAGAGTGACTCGGGCGGTCCGCTGTTCTACACCGATGGGTACAACATGCGAGCCTATCTGATCGGTACGATCGGGTACGGGATCGCGTGTGCTACCGATCGGCCCAGTGTCAGCACGAACGTTCTGTACTATATGCAGTGGATAATGAACAACACACCCGAATGGAACTACTGTTATCAATAAACACGTACGATACGAACAATCGATTTCATTTAACGCAATACGACACTTCGGGCGTTTTTTGACGAATCCAGCTCAGGTAGGACGTAACGCGGGTGGCCACCGAAGGTGTCGAGGCGGCACAAGCCGACCCGTAGCTGATGATCCCGATCGTGTACATACGCTGGCTTCCCCGCAGGTACAGTGGGCCACCCGAATCGTACTGGCAGGAGTCACGGCCTGCGGCAAAGGTGCACACCTTCTGATCGTTAACGTACGGTGCCGAGCAGTTCGCGTTCTGCAGCACGCTAAGCGTTGTCTTGCGCAGAACGGTGCTCATCGGACCACCGAAGGATGTCGTACCCCAGCCGGCAATGTCCACCAGCAGGCCACCAAAGCTGTACGTGCTGTAGCTGAAGGGCAAACAGATCGGTCCTACACCACGGTTGAAGTCCATCTCGGTGACCGTCTTCAGTAGGGCGATATCGTTGTTGCGGGTCTGCTCGTTGTAGTTTTCGTGCGCAATAATCTGCTCGATGTTGTAGAGCGCCGAATAGTGTGTATCCAGTCCGGTGCGGTAGTCATGATCGCCGACAAGAGCTTGCACACGACCCACGCTTGGGATGGTACGGGTACAGTGGGCGGCAGTAAGAACGTACCGGGAACTTACTAAGAAACGAACCGGATGTTGTTAAAACTGTTCTAAACCATTCCCCTGCTCAACATACCTATTACTCCGGAACAAAATACGTTCGCCGTGAGAGGATCAAGCAGTCCCACCATGGAGGTGTACTCGTTTACACCCGCCTCGCTACCTCCAACGATCTTTGCGGTTCTGGACCACCCGCAATCACAATCCTGTGGCTGTACCACAAGCCGACACGAGAACGATCCCGAATTCGACGCACTGGACGAGATGTACGAGATGGTCAGCTTGTTGAACAGGGACCTCCGGGAGATCTGTCCCTTGCCGCAGAAATACTCGCTGCCCACCGGCGACACAAAGCCCTCGGTGGACACGTACAGAAAGTCCGTCGTACACGCGGCAGTAGGATTGGCCATGTTCAGTGTACATGTTGCCTGGATTGTATATCCGGGCGGGGCACGTACCACAAACCGGCACGAACTTCCGGCCGGATAGTTCGACGGGTAGAAGGGAGAATTCAACGTTACATCGGCCACGTTGGTCAGTTGAAACTGTCGATCGCACGAAGCGAACCATTCAGCTCTTACAGGAAGGCCGAGGGCAATTAATGCTAACACTACTGCACGTAACCAGCTCATCGCTACGACTAGCATTCATACGGATCGTGCATGCGAAAGATATTTCATTTGGGCTTCGCGTAAGCACCATAAACAAACTATTCATTCGCATGTTTCCGAAACCCATCTGCGCAAACAACTTTCCCTCCCACAGGTTCAAGCTGTCGGGATGATACGTTCGATTGAATGGGTTTTGCATCAGTGGTTCAATCAATTTGTTATTGCTACGGTTGAATGTGCTACATCGTTGTTCTTTTCACGTTGTTAAGTAACCTGCCGAAAAGAGCTTTTTGGGTAGATCGTGTTTTTTCAAGGTCGAAGGTATCAAATATTGTTATTTCTAAACAGATACTCCACTGGAGTGAAGAAAATTTGTATTCCGGGAGTCTACACTACTCGAAGTCTTACACGTGGACTTTACATTCGTTCATCAGTTTTCAACTAAAGTTTTCAGTAGTTTCCACCAATTTAAATTCAAATTTTACATCATAACGGATATATACAAAACAAATTATCCAGCTTCTTTCCCACTGTGATGCAGCAGCTTTCGCTACTAGCCACTTGGTGCGCTGCCGATGCGTGTACTGTCATATCTGACAACAGCAGAAAACAACACAACACGGCTGGTAAACAAACTTACAACACTCGGAGCAATCACAGCATCATTTTTCGATAAGAAACATCGGAAAACTCGCGAAATATCTGCACAATGGGTGACCGGTACAACATTCACAGCCAGCTAGAACATCTGCAAAGCAAGTACATCGGCACGGGACATGCGGACACCACGAAGTACGAATGGCTAACCAACCAGCACCGAGACTCGCTAGCTAGCTACCTGGGGCACTACGATATGCTGAGCTATTATGCGGTCGCCGAGAACGAGTCAAAGGCACGAATCCGGTTCAACATCATGGAGAAAATGCTGCAACCATGCGGTCCTCCACCAGAGAAGACGGAAGATTAGGAATAAACGTGAATTAAGTTAACCCACCATCAAAGTTACGAGTGTTTAAGGCGTTGCTTTATTGTTTTACATCATTTCTCTTCTCCCGAACTGTTGCCCGTCTTATCCTCTTTGTCCTTACCGTTTTCGCTTTCTTCATCACTTCCTACCTCGAGCTCTCGAAGGCGAGACTTCACTTTGCTCACCAACAGCTGTTGTACGATCGGGACCAGGTCTGCACAGTTTGTGTTTAGCTGCTTGCACGTTTCCCACAGCGTTTCCACATCCACACTTCCATACTGCCGGATCTCCGGTACCTGATCCAACGTTGGCAGCTTCGCTATCATCACCAGCCCATGATTGTACTCGGTGTATCCATCCATACACAAGGCTTCTTCCTCTGCGGTAGGGTCAACGATGATACGATTGCCTAGGATTCCGGCTGTCGCAGCAGTCACTATATCGAACATCGGTATGCAAGCATCACCCAACGCAAGCCCGGCAGCAGTTATCGCTACGGACAACGCTGATCCATCGTCTTCCAGCACATTGGCAAACACATCAATCTGCAGGTTGGGAAACAGATGCCGACAAACAGATGGGTTCAAAGCGCTTGCCAACGCCGTAGCCATACTACGTTCCCGAGCATCTGTTTGTGGATTTTTCCTCACCAACGAGGCAAAAGGAGAAAACTTAAAATCACAAAACAGTTCGCCCAATTCGTTGAATTTGTTCTGCTTCGGTATTTCTCGCGGATCGAACACGGACACTATGACTTTCGTGTTACCCAGCTCAACGTATGCGGATCCTTTGGCCGTTGAGACGACACCGACCTTTGCATCTAGAACGGAATTACACACAACCCTAGGCTCGCGGGTTGCGCTGTCCTGCAGTGATATTTCGCTTCCATTGGTAAGCTTTGCCGGCTGTGTGTCTTATCAGGCGAGATTTATCTCTAGCTGATCAACAAAACCTTCAACTTCACGAGGAATTCTCCGCCTTTTTGTTTTGGCCAGACCACATCATGCATCGCTGATAGACTGGTTATTTCCAAGACCGGACAAAGCAGCCTCTCCGATGGACAATCTTACTGCGGATCGGGTGTACTCAACACACAGTCATCCATCAATCGAATGACGATCGCACTGCTAGTGCCCCCCACAACTCAAGGTGGACGATTCTTCTGTACTGCGACGAAGATCGAGTGTCAGTGTGGTGTACGTCGAACGGTAGGCGACCTGACCTGAGGTCAAATTAACAGAAATAAACTCCAACCATGATCTTCTTCCCATCTGACAGAGAAAAATTGTAAATGGCGAGGCAACGCTTGTGAACGAATTTCCCATGATGGCCGCCCTGGTGGATGGATCGAAGAGTGGCGAGGGTATCTTTTGCGGGGCTACGATCAGTAAGAACCTCATTCCCAATGCTTCGATATTCACTTTAAACGAACGAATCATGCTTTCTTTCCAGTAACGAACTATCACGCCATAACGGCTGCCCACTGCTACATGGGAAGATCGATCGCCAACTTGGCGCTACTTGTCGGAGAGCACGATATTACGGTCGGTTCGGATTCACCGTACACCGCACTGTTGCTGCTCGCCTCCATCAAGATCCACGAGGGATACAGTAGCTCTACCGCTTCGAGCAGCAACGACATCGCGATCGTGCGTACACGTACCGAGATCGTGTTCAACCCGGGCGTGGGTCCTGCCTGTTTACCGATCAAATTCACCGGGGCATCCTTCGTTGGCATTCAGCTGGAGGCGGTCGGGTGGGGCACGCTCGATTACGGTGCACCGAAATCGAACGTTCCGATGAAGGTCTCGCTTGCCGTGGTACAACCGACCCAGTGTTCTTCGCTCTACGCCAACTATTCGTCCACCCAGCAACTGTGCACACTTACCCCGAACAAAGACACCTGCCAGAGTGACTCGGGCGGTCCGCTGTTCTACACCGATGGGTACAACATGCGAGCCTATCTGATCGGTACGATCGGGTACGGGATCGCGTGTGCTACCGATCGGCCCAGTGTCAGCACGAACGTTCTGTACTATATGCAGTGGATAATGAACAACACACCCGAATGGAACTACTGTTATCAATAAACACGTACGATACGAACAATCGATTTCATTTAACGCAATACGACACTTCGGGCGTTTTTTGACGAATCCAGCTCAGGTAGGACGTAACGCGGGTGGCCACCGAAGGTGTCGAGGCGGCACAAGCCGACCCGTAGCTGATGATCCCGATCGTGTACATACGCTGGCTTCCCCGCAGGTACAGTGGGCCACCCGAATCGTACTGGCAGGAGTCACGGCCTGCGGCAAAGGTGCACACCTTCTGATCGTTAACGTACGGTGCCGAGCAGTTCGCGTTCTGCAGCACGCTAAGCGTTGTCTTGCGCAGAACGGTGCTCATCGGACCACCGAAGGATGTCGTACCCCAGCCGGCAATGTCCACCAGCAGGCCACCAAAGCTGTACGTGCTGTAGCTGAAGGGCAAACAGATCGGTCCTACACCACGGTTGAAGTCCATCTCGGTGACCGTCTTCAGTAGGGCGATATCGTTGTTGCGGGTCTGCTCGTTGTAGTTTTCGTGCGCAATAATCTGCTCGATGTTGTAGAGCGCCGAATAGTGTGTATCCAGTCCGGTGCGGTAGTCATGATCGCCGACAAGAGCTTGCACACGACCCACGCTTGGGATGGTACGGGTACAGTGGGCGGCAGTAAGAACGTACCGGGAACTTACTAAGAAACGAACCGGATGTTGTTAAAACTGTTCTAAACCATTCCCCTGCTCAACATACCTATTACTCCGGAACAAAATACGTTCGCCGTGAGAGGATCAAGCAGTCCCACCATGGAGGTGTACTCGTTTACACCCGCCTCGCTACCTCCAACGATCTTTGCGGTTCTGGACCACCCGCAATCACAATCCTGTGGCTGTACCACAAGCCGACACGAGAACGATCCCGAATTCGACGCACTGGACGAGATGTACGAGATGGTCAGCTTGTTGAACAGGGACCTCCGGGAGATCTGTCCCTTGCCGCAGAAATACTCGCTGCCCACCGGCGACACAAAGCCCTCGGTGGACACGTACAGAAAGTCCGTCGTACACGCGGCAGTAGGATTGGCCATGTTCAGTGTACATGTTGCCTGGATTGTATATCCGGGCGGGGCACGTACCACAAACCGGCACGAACTTCCGGCCGGATAGTTCGACGGGTAGAAGGGAGAATTCAACGTTACATCGGCCACGTTGGTCAGTTGAAACTGTCGATCGCACGAAGCGAACCATTCAGCTCTTACAGGAAGGCCGAGGGCAATTAATGCTAACACTACTGCACGTAACCAGCTCATCGCTACGACTAGCATTCATACGGATCGTGCATGCGAAAGATATTTCATTTGGGCTTCGCGTAAGCACCATAAACAAACTATTCATTCGCATGTTTCCGAAACCCATCTGCGCAAACAACTTTCCCTCCCACAGGTTCAAGCTGTCGGGATGATACGTTCGATTGAATGGGTTTTGCATCAGTGGTTCAATCAATTTGTTATTGCTACGGTTGAATGTGCTACATCGTTGTTCTTTTCACGTTGTTAAGTAACCTGCCGAAAAGAGCTTTTTGGGTAGATCGTGTTTTTTCAAGGTCGAAGGTATCAAATATTGTTATTTCTAAACAGATACTCCACTGGAGTGAAGAAAATTTGTATTCCGGGAGTCTACACTACTCGAAGTCTTACACGTGGACTTTACATTCGTTCATCAGTTTTCAACTAAAGTTTTCAGTAGTTTCCACCAATTTAAATTCAAATTTTACATCATAACGGATATATACAAAACAAATTATCCAGCTTCTTTCCCACTGTGATGCAGCAGCTTTCGCTACTAGCCACTTGGTGCGCTGCCGATGCGTGTACTGTCATATCTGACAACAGCAGAAAACAACACAACACGGCTGGTAAACAAACTTACAACACTCGGAGCAATCACAGCATCATTTTTCGATAAGAAACATCGGAAAACTCGCGAAATATCTGCACAATGGGTGACCGGTACAACATTCACAGCCAGCTAGAACATCTGCAAAGCAAGTACATCGGCACGGGACATGCGGACACCACGAAGTACGAATGGCTAACCAACCAGCACCGAGACTCGCTAGCTAGCTACCTGGGGCACTACGATATGCTGAGCTATTATGCGGTCGCCGAGAACGAGTCAAAGGCACGAATCCGGTTCAACATCATGGAGAAAATGCTGCAACCATGCGGTCCTCCACCAGAGAAGACGGAAGATTAGGAATAAACGTGAATTAAGTTAACCCACCATCAAAGTTACGAGTGTTTAAGGCGTTGCTTTATTGTTTTACATCATTTCTCTTCTCCCGAACTGTTGCCCGTCTTATCCTCTTTGTCCTTACCGTTTTCGCTTTCTTCATCACTTCCTACCTCGAGCTCTCGAAGGCGAGACTTCACTTTGCTCACCAACAGCTGTTGTACGATCGGGACCAGGTCTGCACAGTTTGTGTTTAGCTGCTTGCACGTTTCCCACAGCGTTTCCACATCCACACTTCCATACTGCCGGATCTCCGGTACCTGATCCAACGTTGGCAGCTTCGCTATCATCACCAGCCCATGATTGTACTCGGTGTATCCATCCATACACAAGGCTTCTTCCTCTGCGGTAGGGTCAACGATGATACGATTGCCTAGGATTCCGGCTGTCGCAGCAGTCACTATATCGAACATCGGTATGCAAGCATCACCCAACGCAAGCCCGGCAGCAGTTATCGCTACGGACAACGCTGATCCATCGTCTTCCAGCACATTCGCAAACACATCAATCTGCAGGTTCGGAAACAGATGCCGACAAACGGATGGGTTCAAAGCGCTTGCCAACGCCGTAGCCATACTACGTTCCCGAGCATCTGTTTGTGGATTTTTCCTCACCAACGAGGCAAAAGGAGAAAACTTAAAATCACAAAACAGTTCGCCCAATTCGTTGAATTTGTTCTGCTTCGGTATTTCTCGCGGATCGAACACGGACACTATGACTTTCGTGTTACCCAGCTCAACGTATGCGGATCCTTTGGCCGTTGAGACGACACCGACCTTTGCATCTAGAACGGAATTACGATTATTTAGCAACAGTTGCAGTAACACACAGCAAAACGCACGTACAATATTTGCGGCTTTCCTGCAGCCGGCGACCATCCTTTCGTTTGCCATCCTGTCCAATCGCGTCACTCAAACGATCTTCGAATGTTTTCGCTGCATTAGCTTTGTAATGGACCCAATATGAAGTGGAAGCTTCTGGCCCATTTATTCTTTTAGTGTCTTGCGGCATTTTATAAGTTTGCTATGGTCACTTCCCTAAACAAGCAGCAAAACGTGCTTTCCCTCCCGGTCACAATGTTTTGTTTACAAAGCTTTTTTTTTCTTTTCTTGTTGTGACAGTTGGCTTGCTACTGCCATCTAGCGAAATAAAGTGAAAGCACTACAATTCAAATCTCCCGCGGAAAACAAAATAAATGGTTGAACAGAAGTTTATTTATCGTTGCAATATGAGTTTCAATTTGAAAAACTTCTCGAAATATGTCTTTTCGGTATATTTATTATTAAGGAAAGCCATGCGAACATTAATAAGACATTTTCCACGTTGGATGGAGCGGTATGATACACACCAACATGCAGAGAGCAACAGATTCGGAGGCTCTCGAAAAGTACATTATTAATTTGTTTACAAACAAATTTATAGCTATTCCGTTTCAATTGCTTTCAGGCATCAAGCAATGCTCTCCTGCTCACGCTTCTGCACCGGGCAGGACACCGTAAACATCGGCGCACATGCGCATTAGCAGCTTTGCTTCCTTCCATTCCTTGCAATTTCCCTCGTATCCTGTTTGGACAGTTGTCAGTTGTCCTCCGTCACGAAAACATTTCTATCTGCTCCTTCATCTGGGTAATCCGAAGTTTTTCCACTTTCCAACCCAGTTTGGGTACAAAATGTACACCGCAAAACCGTCCAGCAAGTGAACCGATCCTCGCAGAAACGCCAACCACCGAAGATGGCCGTTCTAGGAATCCACAAACTGAGCAGCATCAAATCGATGAAGCTGTTCGTCTGCCTGATTGGTGTAACATCGTTCCTGCTGCTCATATTCTGTCTCTACACAACAATCAGCACACCGGAAAAGGAAGTGGCCCCACTCTCGCTACCGAACGATGGCTACCAGAACGTTGTGTCGTACGAGTTGCGGCGCAGCCAAACCATCATACCGGAAAAGTACAACGAGCACCAGGTAAAGGCACGCATTATCCGGGACAAAATCAAGCGTTTGGTGGGCAACAACAATCCGCACACCGCTACCGTACCCCCGTCGGAGCATCGCAATCGGACCTTCCCGCTGAACCGCAACGTACAGATCTTCTATCACGGCACAGTAGCATGGTACAAGCCGCGTCCAACGCATCCGTCCGGCGATCGGTTGATTGCGCGGATTTACGAAAACAACTCCGTGTCGTTTAAGCCGAACGATGAGCCAATCATCAACACTGCCTTCTATCCCAAGCGACGGCTGTACAACACGAGCGAATCGATCATACGGGAGCACTTCAACGAGATCCAGAACTGTGGCATCGGCACGGTGGTCCTCGGCTGGCAGCCAAACTTCTCCGAGTACTTGTTGCGCACGATCTTCAAGGTGGCGGATCTGTACGATCTCAAGATAGCGGTCGAAATCCTCGAATACTCCGATCGCACTATCGAAAGTATACGAAGCAACATAAAATACTTTGTGGATGGGTTCGGCAAAGGGCCGGCTGGGACGACCAGCACGCTGAGCTACTACAATGTGCTGTCGAAAAAGCGCGAATTGCCACTGTTCTACATACGCAAAGCGTATCGAATCATGGACCCCGAATGGAAGCGGCTGCTCAGTCGCAACGGCATCCTTACCATCCGGGGGGCAAACTATGACGCTATTTTGCTTGCACACATCACCTCCAAGGACCACAAATCCATGATCCGACGGGCGGGCTTTGACGGATTCTACACGTACCTACCGAGCAATGGGGCAAACTATGCCGCTACCTGGAAGAACTGGAACCAGCTGAAGAAGTTTGCCGACAGCTATCGGCTACTGTTTGTACCCACCATCGGTCCCGGGTTCTACGATCGTCGAAAGTATCACCGCAATGTGAATCAGAACCATGGCATTACGAACATCAAACGGTACCGATCGAACGGTCAATACTTTGACGTAGGATGGCGAACTTCGCTCAAGAACAACCTGCAAATCATCACCATCAACAGCTACAACAACTGGGTCGATGGAACGCAGATCGAGGCGGCCATACCGGTGTTCGGCTTCCGTGACTATCTACCGGGGCCACCGGAAAAGTATCTCGACCTGACACAGTCCTGGGTGGAGGAGTACATCAAGTACAAGCTGAACAACATCAAGCTGAACAAGAAAACGGAACTTACGCTAAATTGTTACGATTTCATTAACAGTACTATTTGTTAGGTTGAATCGGCCAGGTTTTGTTGTTATCTTACTACACGAAGGTTCTGTAGATTAGTGCAAGTGTGTGTGCTACGAATTGATGTAGGTCTTGTTCAGGATAGCTAGTGATGCATCTCGGTCCATTAGCATATGGTGCCTCTCTGTTCCTCGCAGTGAGCACACAGTAGTAGAGATGATTGTCGTGTATTTTTCTTATCGTTGTACCAGATAACCAGTGTTAAAATGCTCAAAAGCTGATACCAAATTCAATGCCAAAGTTAGGATGCTGTCCGCTCCGTAGCCTAGACATACCAGACACACTGACACGCTAATGGTAGTCTGTTAAATAGTTGAAAATTATATTTTTGCCAAAGCCAAGCGACTTATCGAAAGATTGTAGAAAGAGCGCATAGTGTGAGCGCAGATAGTCGGTGTAGAGTGTACATATATTTTCCAAAGTTCCCAATAAATCTGTATTGATTAGGTTTTAAAGTAACGTCCCATGGCCGTCGCACAAATGAAACCGCCAATTTCGATTCACAAATCATCGCCTGCTTACGATGTGGTTTGAAATATCATCGCAAACGCTTGCTGTCAACTGGAAAACATCGCTACTGACAGGCTAGCGTATGCAAATAGAGGAATGTTTACAGTGTTTACAAAATAGCCCGAAAAATGACCTTCGAGGAAGATTTGATTGCAAAAGTTCGTGCAAATGAGGTGCTGTACAATGTGAAAAATGTGAACTACAGACGGAAAACGGACAAGGATCGGCTGTGGCAACAGATTGCCTATGAATTAAACTCCTCAGGTAAACATTGGCCCTCCCGTTGCCCGTATTGTGGTTGGCCATTGTCCAACATGCATCGCAACCTGCACCACCTTATCATTACGTGCACTGGTAACAACACGTTTGCTACGTTTGCTTTCAGTGGATGCTTGCAAGCGACGGTGGAAGAGCTTGCGGGACAAGTACATCAAGCTGAGCCGCGTGGAACAGTCGGCACGGGGAACGTCCGATGAGGAGCACCCGAAGAAATGGCGATACTACGACAGCTTGACATTTCTCCAGGGATGCAAAGCAACACTGTTAGTAGAACGCGTAACGGTCCCCTCAAAACACATACATTTATGAGTCGTTTTTATGCACCTTTCCCAGATCTACCAGCCACTTCCTAGAGAACATGTATCTCAGCGAGGATCGATTTATAGACATCAAGTGTGAGCATCCGCTAGCGCGACCATTCGGGCGCGATGATACCACGGTGGCCGGCACCGTAGATGCGCTCAGTCCCGGAATCGTATCAGGTGAACGGTTTACAATAACCGAATCCCGTGGCCTTACCACGGGGACACACGAGCTGTCGAGCGGTGCCAGTAGTGGAAGCCGCAAGCGCGACCTAGATCTCATCGAGTCGGAGTGCATCAAAATCATCCGGTCGGCGGCAGAAGCGATGCAAATGGAAGCCAATTCCCACATTCGCCGAAGCAGCACGCAGCTCCTGTTTGAAGCATTGGCACAGCGAATCGACGAGGCGAATCTTCCGGCCAGCCGACTCAATGCCATCCAAACAGCCGTCACCAATCTGGTGTACTCGTCCTTATGAACGGCACTCGAAAGGAGATTTAGAGCTAACCAGTAAGCTGCTGTTTTGCAATCCACCGCAAAGCTGCAATCGGAGGTAATTGGTAGAGAAATAGCAGTGGAAACGTTTTTAAATTTAAATCTTAGCAATGAACGATGCTTGCAAGCCATGCACAAAACATGCATTGGGGATGAGGGGTTTTTTGTCCCCCATAAACCTCAAACCGCTGCAAATTATAGTGCTCTCTTTGGCTACGGGAATCGAAGGCGGAAAAGCCGAAACGGATGATTGTATAAGTTTAGCTTGTTAGGTTATCTCCATTAGCTTTAGACACGCTCATTTTTAGAAAATGTTTTTTCTAACGTTTGACCGAATGTATTCAGCAACGAAAAAGAAGAAGGGAATATTGTTTGGCAAACAATGCAAAACAAACGCGTATGGCTCCTGTTTACTTACTTATTTGTTTTACGCATAGTATAGCAGCATCCCGGTACAACAATCTACGACGATATGTAACGGCTACTAAAGGCAATAATAAAGCGTATGTTATATGTGCTTTTAAACTATATCCGTGCGTTAGTTTCTCCTGCAAATGCTTTCGTTCGATATCGCGCGTAGAAAGGAAGCCTTAACACACACACATCCAGCATTTTCGGTTAGCTTTGTTATTGATCTGTATAGCCCAATCGGTAAACTTTATTCTCACAATTCCCAGCTTCCCACGGCAAGGTCTCTCTATCTCTCTGGCTCTGCCGAAGAAACTGGTCGTATCGTACCTTAACATTTTCCCAAAATCGAGGACGAAACTGCTGCATGAGCACATGTGTCACTCTCACATCAGGCGGAAACACTTCCTTTGAGTTTTTCACGCGATCGCGATCATGGATCGTGGCCTAATAGTCAGACTGTTCCTTACCTTACACATAAGCGTGGTGCGTTGTTATAGTATCCTTTGCGCCTCGATGAGCGTGTTCAGAGTGTATTGTAATTTGTACTCAATCCATTTTGAAATTTGTTTTGCCCACTACTGCTTTACCCATTCTTGCAGTGCGCGTTTTTACTAGCGGTGTAGTACACACTCAGTATTAGCTTGATTATTCGACAAATGCAATTTTAAAAGTGTTGATTAGATTTTGATGTTTTCGTTTGCATTGTTTTGTTTGTTTTTTCTTTGCTTGCTTTTATTCTGCTGCATACGAAAGACGATCGTAGTACAGGCGTAGGTTTTGTAGTGGCGGTTCAATCTTGCCGGATTTACATCTCATTCATCTTGCATCCACTTACGGATACCGGGTTCCAGGAAAATAACACATCTTTTGAAAAGAAATCCTAACAGTGCACTAAAAACCACTTAACTCTTCCCTCTTTATGTCCCGCCCCTTTGCTTAAAAGAATTTATAACGACCTTCCACATGTCCTAAGACAAAAAAAACAAAAATTGTTCCCTGATACCTCATCCATACCGATAAACCCCCATATCATCACGCTTGCAACAGTGTCGTGTGTCGTCCTTTTTAATTTTCCAAGTATCGCTCATCAGCTAAACCATCCGAAAATACTACTCATTATCATATCAAAACTAGCTATAAACTCCCATCAGGGCCACCAATCTGGAAAGGAAACGGCAGTTAGCCACCAGTTCGTTACGCTACTTCTTCCGCCACGCCGCACAGTCTGTGGATCATCCTCGGCTCTATCATAATCGAATATCACACACACACGGAGACAAAGCTCGGATTCATTGTAGTGATGGGAATAATCACTCCGTAACGTGTGTTCAATCAGAGTGAATGAGTTAGAATAGTTAGTTAAATCTTTTACTCACTCTTTAAAAGTTAAATCTCGAAGAATGATTTGACTCTCCGTGCCGACTAGTCACTAACTCATTACGTGTTAACTCACTCACTACGTTTTTAACCCACTCACTACGTTTTAACTCACTCGTGAGTAGTGTTGGGTAGTGAGCTCGAGAGCTACCGGGGGAGGGCTCGCCTCAGTAAAATGAGGGCTCTGAGCGCACTCTTCGACCTATTCGCCCTCAGTGAGTGTGGAGCTACCGGGATCGCCTCAACTCTCACATGTTAGTGAGGAGTTGTCCTCTCTTCTTTAAAAAGAGCTACCGGGATCGCCTCAACTCTCACATGTTAGTGAGGAGTTGTCCTCTCTTATTTAAAAAGAGCTACTACCGATACTACTCGTGTTACTACCGATACTACGACCGAACACTACTCGTGAGTTTGATATCGCATTAAATTACACCTGTTTACAGTTACAGTCACTTCGACTCACGAGCTGCTTGCTTCGATTCGCATGCCCTTTCCATCGAATGCGCGACATAACGACCGAATCACTTGCCGTTACCATGGAATCACGTGCCGAAATACATGGATTTTTGATTGCTCCTGTATGAAGCATTTGGTGTAATGAATAGTCCGGTTAGACTGTTACCATTAGAAAACATTTCGTCGGCATTTTTATACGAATAAACGGCTAATAAACCATAAATGGCAAGAAAATGTGTCGTAAAATACCAACATCAAACAGTAGCGATAAACAAGGCTAGCTTTTCAGAGTTCATTGGTGATCTATACATTAAACTATACATTAATGAACGTGTTCGAAAGGCTATTGAGCTAAAATAGAAAGGCTAAAATATTGCTTTCTTTACCTTTAATATTTTAAACTATCCTTGAATTGTAGCTAAACAAGAGTTGTAGCTAAAGAAACAGCAACTTTAAAATGTGCAAACATTTCCAAAACCATAGCTACCGGCACGTGATTCCATAGTAACGGCATGCGATTCGACCATAGTGTCGCTCTTTCGATGGTAATGGCACGCAAATCGAAGCAGGCAGCTCGGGAGTCGAAGCAAACGGTGAGCGATTCGAATGTAACTGTAAACAGGTGTATTTTTATCTCAAACAATGAAGATTACTGAAATTATCTTGCCATCGTGTTATAATTTATGGAGTGAGTGAAACATAGTGAGTAAGTTTAAATGAAGTGAGTGAGTTAAAGCATGGTGAGTGAGATATAACGAAGTGAGTTAGTGATTAGTCGGCACGGATAATTAAATCACAAGTGAGTTGAAAAAACTCTTCGTGATGATTTAAATCTTCTCATGCATTGCTAAGATATAATTCATTCACTCATTCTGACTCAGTTTGCACATCACTAATTCATTGGCCTACTAATCGCGCGCCAACCAAATCGTTCGCCTTATGCTCTACCCTCCTAACGATGCTCATTACACACGGCTGTCGGGGAACCGTTCGAATCCGATAGTAAGTAGATGTAAAGACTGTAACTGAACACATGCGATAACCACAACCACCACCGAATCATGTGTTGCTTTGTCAGGATGTTTCCAGGTTCTCCAGGACTCCGTTTAAGAATGTAGTACACTCTGCTAGCCTCAAAAAAAGGTGTTTTTGTCTTAAAAATAATCTTTGCATTATTTACTTTCTCATAAGCTTTATCAGAAGTTTGCAAGACACTCAAAACTTCTGAAAGGATAATAAAGAGCCCGTGTTAACAAAGTTGATGGCATATTTTTCAAACCATTGTCAATTTTGCATGTTTTAATTTCACAAATAATCCCTCGTACCACTATATCCAACGAAAGCTATCGAAGATTAGGGGAAAAATATGTCTTTTGTTCTAACTTCAACGTTGGGGCCTCCATGATGTCCGCCATCAGCTAAATGCTGTCGGACGCGTTGCCACACTGCACGGTGGTGTAATGAAGTGCAAAAGTTTTATATTTTTCTTGCCTGGAAAATGGCGACTTGTATCATACATTTATACTAAGTAAAATCACCTGACCAGGCCCCTAGAATGTACTACCTCTTTAAATCAAAACGAATACATTACTTGTTGCCTTACTAAGCTATACAGAGCAACATTGCAGACGAAAGGTAAAATCAAATATTCATCCAAATTTTACGGTCTGCGCTCCAAATAATAAGTGCGCTCCCGCTCCACGCAATCTCTAACAGTATATTGCATTTTGCTTCAAACACGATAAATATACAGGTATAGGTAGGTAGGTATGGGAAGCAAAAACGAGGACGAGGTGTTTCAGACAAAGGGGGGTGCGTTTTTTCTTCTTCTAATTGCTAAATCTATGTTGCTCGCACCGTAAAGAACGGACTATAGTTTTCGAGTTTTCGACTCGTCGCTCGAACCCTTCACATAGGGTGATACTGTTTGTTTGTCTGTGTGTGTGTGTGTGTGTGCGTGCGTCGTATTGCAGAAAAAACGTGCAGATTTCGAAATACATTCTACAATGATATCTAACTAATCAAACAGAAAGGTGCACAAGTGCGATTCTTTTCCATTTTGTAAAAATTGCCGTATCACACCGTTTTGTGTAGAGAAGGTGTGTTGGTGAAAGCAAACACATGCTTCTCCATCATTGTGCCGGTTTAATACGCGCTCTCGCACAATAATATCCTTCCCATCCCAAGTCCGGTGCCGGTACAATTGAAGTAAGCCCCTAGCTATCCTTTAGTTTAAGTATTGTTCCACTATCTAGTAATTTGTATATACTTTCGTACGGGGATTCCATCGAATCGTTTGTCATTTCATCGCATCGCATTCCACCGCGGGTCCGGGACTAGTTGCACCGTTTCATCCATATCTAATAAAATTTCATCGCTTTTACTCACGTACTATCCCTAAACCGGCCAGAGTTGCTAGCATGCTAAAGTTCACATACAAAGACGAAAGGAACTGTGTACAGTGTGAGATAAACCAACTCGTCAAATCAAGCGACGAACGATACAGTTAAACACAGCTTCCACTAGCTTTGCCTTCTTCAAATCTTCCAACATTACAGCGATACAGAAAAAAATGTATTTATAAAATATGAACAAAGAGCAGGGTGTTTAACATTTGCCATCCTTTCGCTCGGTAAGATTGGTGTTACACACTTCCCTCCGGCACCCTCCTCGCGCTGCCGTCCTTTACCCTTACTTCTTATACATAAGACTTACCAGCGACACGAACCGATCGTACCAGTCGACGAATCGTATCTTCATCAGCCGCAGGTTGATGAACTCGATCTGATTCAGCCGCACCAGACTCTCGCCAATCATTTCCTTCGCCTTGTCGGTGCTGCTGTCCACGTGCTCCTGCAGGAAGCTCTGTATCATGTCCTTGAACGTTTGCGGAAAGCAGCAAATCACCGTAAACATTGCCTTGTACCAATCGCTCGTATTGTTCCAATCGATCTTCTGCCCAATCGTCATGTCCAGCATCAGCTTCAGGAGGGACTGTAGCAGCTGTGAGACGAGCGATTCCCGATTATCGTGCAGCCGGACAACCTGCGCAAAGGCTTCGATGAATTCGACACACTTTAGCTCCACCTCGGACGTGAACGAAGTTAGGCCAAGCTCGACCGACGCGACCAGCTGCTTCAGGAAGTCGGGATGTAACGCTGGCACCTGCAATCGAAAACGAAGCAGAATTAGCATCGTGTAGAGTGTCCTTTTTATGCTCCCGTCTTACCACATGAGGTTTGGAATCGACAAACGATGTGATTGTGATGTAGTACTGATAGCATAGCTCCGGGTAGCGAATCAACTCCGACGTAATCATCGGCACAATGTTTGTCAGCCCGAAAATACAAACGTCCGACGCTTGCTGGAGCGTTTCCTCATTATTTCCCACCCGGCTGGCGCTGATGCCGTGAATGAGTTTTAAAATGAGGATCAAATCCTGCGGATCCCGTTCGTTGTTGGTGGGATCGAGCGAAATACGGTTGCTGTTGTTCTTCACGTACACACCGACCACATCCATGCTGTACTGATGTAGCGCCGCGCGCACTTCCTTCACCTCAGCCGATCGTTCCAGTTCGTTTAGCAATTCCAGTACAAGCTCCACAATAACCTGCGTGTTAGACAAGCACAAAAAGCATTAGATTAAGCACTGAAGGATTTCAGTAGTATTCAAATACGTTCGGGTGGTCCATGCATCCCATGCAGTACGTACCGTGTCGTTCCTGTACACGGACATGAACGTGCTTAGCTGCTTGCAGATCGGTTCGATTTCGGTAAACAGCATCATGATCAGATTGTCGTACGCTCCCTCCACGCAACCGATCGTTTCCTCCAGCACTTCGATCACCTTTTGCTTAAACTGTTCGCTCTGATGCACGTGCGCGTTCTGCTGCAGGGTGCTCTGCAGCAGGTTAAACTTCTCCTTCGTCCCCTGCACGATGCGCATGATGTACTCCATGCGCACTTCTTCGCCCTCTATACTACCGCCAATCGTAACGAACCCGCGGAGCAGCTTTCGCTTTACCGTCAGCGGAAGCTCGAAGCTCTTCAGATCACATATCGAACGGAAGTATTCGGAGTTGAATATGGTTTGCGCTCGGTAGCGGTTCCGTTGCAGCGCCAGCAAGAGCTCGATCGTTTCCTCCATGACGGCCGGTTCCGCTCGCAGGTGTTGAGCGTTCAGGCAGATCTTGTTCAGCAGATAGTTAATCACCCAAAGTGCTCCGGCCGTACCGACTCCGAACGCGTTCGCGAAGATGTGCGTGGCGGTCGGCTCGTAGCTGGACATCACGTACGTACCGCACCAGTGTCGCAGAAACCACATGGTGGTAGCGCTCAGCTCGGGACTCAGGAACTGGTACATGCGCACCTCGATAGCAGTCTTTTCCAGCTCACACAGTCGAAATCCGGCCGCCATCAGACGAATGACCGGATCCACGTTCGTTTCAGCGTTCGGTAGCTCCTGGATGTCCTGGTTCGGGGAGGCCAACAGCTTCAAACTGTTCGTCACATCCGTTGCGCCGGAGTCAACCTGTTGTTTGCAGAATGTCAGTATCGGTTCCGGTATCATCGGCGTTTCGCCGACCGATTCCATCGCTATCACGTGTCCACTGATCAGCAGCAACCAGTGCAAGTCTTCGAACAAATTCTCCAAATTTACCCCGTCGGAGATGGAAAGCGATTGGGATGCGTGCAGCATATGCAGATGCGTGCCCAACTTGCGCGTCCGGTCTTCCAGCAGCTTTGCCAACAAGCCGAGCGCATGTTGCAGAATTTGCCGCCCAAAGAATCCCATCACGGTCAGCTGTTCCTTGAACCGTTCCCGGTCCGATTCCTCGATGTCGGTGATTTCGTTCTCGCCTCCATCCCCGTCCCGGCCCGTACCGCGAATGCCCTGCGGTGGAGCCAGATGGCACTGGACGTACTTTTCGAACATTTGCATTATGTACGGCAGCATCGGTTCGATCGGGTAGTTTCGTTTATCGTCGAAAAATGCCAACCATATGCCGAGCATGTTACTCAGCGCGTCAACGTACAGGGCCTCGTCCGGGGCAACCGATTCTTCCGCGGCCGATTGTTCGAAGAATTTCATCGTGAGCGTGAAGCACTGCTGCATGGATGCGTCGAACAGTGAGTTCGGCAGCATCTTGAGCATGTCCGTGGGCAAAAATTGAAACAGCTTGCGGAGGATTAGCGAAAAACTGTACGCTTCCTTGTCTTTGATTTCGATGCTGAAATAAAAGGCAATACATATATTGTCAGTAAGGAGTCAAAAGTCTTATCCGGAACGGAATGCGCTTACTTACTTGGTCATTAATGATAGAAAGTGTGTCAAATAGTTCGCCAGATAGGTCATACTTTCGTCGATGTTTTCCGTGATAATCGGCCCCCGCAGGGTGGACAGCTGTAAGATGCAGGTGAGCGCTTTCGGTTGCAAATCCTCTATCTCGCGCAGCTTCCAGTACGTGTGAAAGAACACTTCCAGTACCTTCGGGTCAAAGATGACACTTTTCCATTGGGCCTGCAGTCGAAGCGGAGGGGCATGCAGCGCCTTCGTAACCGTTTCCGACGTGTCGATGATGCTCTTGGAGAGCGAGTGTCGCACCCGGACGTTCCTCAGGTTGGGCAGCAAGAATCCCCAAGTCAGCACCGTTTCCATCACGGTAAGCAACTGCTTGAACAGATACATCTGCATGGTGTTGGATGTGTCGAAACTATTCACGATGTCTACCATTGCTTGCAGCGTCATGCAGAACGTTTTCAGCAGATCCGAATCCTCAAACTGTTTCTTCGCTTTGAAGTGCTCGAGCGTGTTGAGCCCGGTATCATCCGAACGGACGATGTTGCAGTACTCTTCCAAAATAGCGAGCATAATGCTGCAGCTTAGAATTTGCTGCTTCAACTCACCCGACGTCAGCATCTTCCGGGTTTCTTCCAATATCTGGCCACGCTCCGCCCCATGATCTTCGAGGCTGGCGCGTTTGATCATAATGGCCACGACCTGCAGCAGCTTGTCCCGTATGAAAACCGGAACATCGCGCTGGATGACGTAGTTCAGCAGGTACTGACGTAACGAGGCCCGGTCCTGTTCGGCGATAAATTTCCATTCCCCAACCACGGTTTTCTTCAGCACGTCGGCCGCCTCGAACAGTACCAAATCGACGGACGACTTTTCCAGGATCGCCTGGCACAGCGCGTACGGGGTTTTCGTCTTTCGGAAGGTAGTAAAAATTTGCTCCGATTCCTGGCGCTGCTGATTTGTGATGGAATTTGGCGGGGCCTAGCATGAGAAGAGAAAAAAAACGAAAATGAAAACACGTAAGCTATTACTACGAACAGCGTAGTTTCGTGGCTGGAAGGACCAAACCCGACCAAACAGTTACAGGCCGAAAAGAGATGCAATCAAAACAAAGAAATGTTTGCTTGCGAAGAAAGCAAAGGACTCTCGGATCGGGATTTGGCGGAGCTGGGCGGAGCAAGCAAAACAACGAACTATCGATTTTCTTTGCGCCGAGCAGACCCCATAACAACACGCACCGCGCACGCATTCCAAGGTCCTCGGGCTGTTCCTTTGTTATTCCTTGCCCCCGTTCCCCACCGCACACCGTCTTCGGGCCGATTCTCGAGCAGCTCGATTTACATTTCCACCTACCATGATAATGTGGGCCGCCGTTTCGAGATTTTTCAGATATGTTTCGTCCATCGTTGTTGCAGTGATTGTTCGCTTTGCATCAAGATTTGGGCGAGGATTCTATCATGCGACGTGGTGTTTGTGTGTGTATGCGTGTCCCTCCCGAAGATCCTCCCGCGACGATGGTTCGGCGTGACTTTTTGCTCATGCACCGCACGAATGCCAATTCCGCCACCGTCTTCGCTCGCTTCGAACGCCGTTTTGCTTTTCACACTAGCTTCCCAGCCAATTGCTTCTGGGTGGCTGAAACGGCAATCCAAAAGCGCCTATCGAACGCGTGCGTGACTTTTCACACGAAACAAACGGCAGATCTTGCACGCCTCGGAAAATTGTCTTCGGTCGATCACGACAAAGACGAGCAACCTATTGGAACCTTCGCTCGTGTACGCACACCCCGAATTGCGCGACTGTTGCTTCTACTCGTCCGGGGAAATTCACGATGCGCTTCCCGTACGTTTGCCCGCTTCTCTAACAGTCCAGTGCCAGACGCAGCTAGCGGGAGAACAATTTACATAGCAAATGTTTATATTTTCTCACTTCGTCACGGATTTCACTAACCGGCAGGTGTTGATTTTGTCCAAAATGGGTCACGGGAAGGTGGCAACACAGTGCTCTTTTCTTTGAAACATTCCGAAACTCTGTTTGACGTTTGCGATCGATTTCACGCCGAATGCGACATATCAAAAACGTATGGCAAATCAACCCTTGTTACGAAAAAATTGACAAATATCAAAAACGAATGACTCTGAATCTTATTTTTACCGCAGGAGCGTGCTTTGATGGCATTTTAGGACAAAAGCATCACATAATTCACACTGGAATTATTCAGCTTGGTTCACGACATTGCTCTCAACTGTCAACCGGCCACTAACGAGCCTGATGCACGAATATTTGCATACAGCGCAAGGTTAATAGAAGCAATTTGTCCATGGGCAGAAGCAAATTACATTCGATTCTTCAGAATTATCCAACTGTTTGGTGCTCTAGAATATCCTTTGAATGCTTTGTTAGTAGAAACTGTTTTGTTTTTCGGACACAAAACAATAATTGCCCGACTGAACAGCGAACCTCGAATACAGCGTGCCGATATACCTGTATATAGCTTGGCGTTCGGGCGAAACCGACCGTTCGGGCGAAATATAAAAAAGCACACATTCAAACAACGAACGCTCTCTTCCCGTACGACACGCTTTTTTGATGTTATTTTGTGTGATAATTGGATGAAAGTGTATTTTTTGCAAGGTATATGGATATAGAAGGTAGAGTTGTTTAGAGCAAATTGACATTTCTCGACCTGACATAACAGTTCCGTGGTGATCAAGGGGAAGGGTATTGAGAAGAGTGATGGCAGCGTCGGAGGAGGCGCCGGTGGTGGTATCGCTTGCGATTTTTTGACGAAAAATGCAACCAAATATCGTCAATCTTCTGTGGAACAACATTTGATATGCGAAAATGACCCATAAATTAGCGAAATTGCTCAAGGGATTGAGAATCGAGGCTGTTTGTTTATGTTTGTTGCCCCATACCATATGTTTTTGTAAACAAACTCTGACATAACTCGACTAAAATGTCGCCCTGTCAAATCGATAAAAATCCACCTTCTAAATACATACACCTTGATTTTTTGTGTGTAATTAGTACTTCCGTATGTGCCGTATGTCTTTCTAAATCGGTTCGGTGTGCAAGCCCATCAAGTATTTTGTGAAAGAAGCAGGAAATTGATGAACGATGCAGTGTTTATAGATACGATTACTAGCTTCTACAATGTACGATTCAGTAGTACAAGTGGTTCGTTTGATCCAGTATGTTCAGTGGCCTAGTGGGAGAAGTGCTGTTCATTCACACACCGTACTTACGGCTGCCCCGTACTTACGGCTGATGTGTATCGAATTGAGGCGAATTCATGGGAGCCATTTTGGTTAGGCCAAACAAAACAGAAATTATGGGAAGGATACAATCATTCACATAACGGTACGTATGTTTACAATTTTATACCAAATCTGAAGCAACTTCTCCACTCAAAATTCTCCTGTCCCGACGGAAGTATTTGAGACTTGTTGGAATATTTGAAGTCCTAGTACCCAAATATGCCTCTGAGACAAGGACTCTGTCCAAAACCCGCGTCCAAGGTGGTATAAGCTCGTGTTCGTACACCAACACGATATAAGCTTCATAAGATTATCTCAGACGAGTGTCTTGCAGACACAAAAACACGGAATACAATAGTATAGTAACCATGAATTTAAACAGGAGTTGTTTAACTTACATGAAGTTTGTGTGAGCGTGGGCAAATAGTAGAAGAAACAAACTTCGCAGCAACATTCCTGATCAGGTTGCAACTTACTATTCAGTTCGGTATCAATGGCGTATCAAAGAAGGAGACGTTCTAAGTCCCTTTCTTTGTTCATGGAGTAATTCTGCACACAGAGATACACGAGGCCTTAGGCAGAGACAATCCCCTGGGTACTACCAGCCTTTTACTGACTAAATCCTTTATGAGCCTTTGTATGACATTTCCAGGTTACCAGCTAGGGTAAGCTAGGGTATTATTTACTTCGGAAATGAGAGGTATAGACGTATAGACGGCGTCTTGCTATGACTACTTGGTTAGGGTAGTCAGGCGTCTTAGCTTCACAACCACCGCCGGGTAGTGAGAGAGCTAAATGAGACTCTTCCAGCGATGGTACGTTGAGTTGGTTCCTCTGGCTAAAGTCTGGTTGAGCACCTAGACCAGCCTCAACACGCACCTGATTTATTTCGATTCGTTTGCGTATTTTTTTGCTAGCGAGACGTTAAATTTCGAATCGTTTCGGCAATGACGATCCAATTCTTGCGACTGGAATATGTTCATGATACGATGTTTTCCAAAGTCACTTCAATGTCGACTTGGCTATTAATTCGGAAACATGCAGCGCGGGTCCTCGGGCACACCATGAAGACATGGTCAGGTCTGTGCATTCAGGGCAGTTAGCCTATTGTATCAGCTTAATTTTTTTGGGGGTCTAGAAAGAAGCCGTGTCCTGGCAGCAGTTCGAGGGATTCGAGGATGAGTTAACGTGTCTATGCACCGTGTGGAGAAACATTACACTCCTGCAGGATGAAGATATAACTCATCCTTTGTCCTTCTAGCGCTGTGAAAGTCACTGCCAGCTTCACGACACCGTATGTAACAACGAGCATCTTCTGCAATCAAGAGATGCAGTTGGATCATCCCTGCAACTACGCAGCACGAATCGTGAGATGTTCTGCGAAAAGCGCTACATACTCGTTGAATCAGCTTCCTGAAGAACCCCGTCAGAGTTTGGCGATGAGCGCTATATTCGAACAGGTTGGACCATATCGAACCCCAGCTGCCACCACTAAAGCAACCACTCTCCTTCGACTGGCTCGAGGATCTACAAGGTTTGGCATCATTTGCACGAGAACGTTTATCATCTGCGTTGCATTCTCGATACCAAATTACAATGTGGTATCCATGTGAGTCGATGATGACACCTAAGTATTTTAGAGTCTGCGTAGACTGTACCACCGTTCCGCCGATACGGATGCTGCTATGCTGTTTAGTTCGATGAGAGCTAACCACAATATATGAGGTCTTTTCGTGCGCTAATTTGAGTTTGGCATTCCTCGATCATAACTATTGACTGCTCTATAGTGCGTTCTAGTTTTGAGATTTTCGAACCCACAACCGTGAGTAGCAAGTCATCAGCGAAGCCCACTGTGGTCGCATCGGACGGAAGGTTTAACCGTAGGACACGAACGTACGTAAGGATCCACAGTGTTGGATCGATGACAGATCTTTGTGGTACTTAAGCTGTTGTCCATTCGTTAAGCTCTGGGCCTCTTATTGTTCTAGCTCTATGAACGACAAGAGCTCTTAGCGGGCGAGTGCTTTTGGAGGAAGCTGCCCTTTGGATGAGTTCCCTTGGAAGAGACCCATTAAACTAGGTCCATTTATGACGCCAAATGGATGATACTATGGATGGCTGCACTTAGAAAGGAACCAATACAAGAATTGAGGAATTGGTTGCACTACATGGACATAGTTATGGATGACCTAACGATCACTGGGATGCCTCTACAACTATCCCGAATTTCTATCCACTTTGTTTTGTAAGCAAAACGATTTGCACTTCTGAGAGGTATCCTGTTTAAGAAGCGTCCTGAGAAGAGGGATAATTCTTTCATTCCAAGCAGAAATACACACACACACATCGTATTTAATGTTTCTACAAAGTTTTTATTTATGTTCATGCTCATATGGTTTTGTATTTTTAAATGCTGATATCGATTTAATTGTGGTTGATTGTGCAACATTCCATGAACGTGCTGCACCATCCATCCCAACACTTCACCCTCTAACATCCTGCATACTTATCATGCTGTTTCGATTTCTCCGTGCTTTCTTTGCTCGTGTACACAATTGCGTTACGTTTGCACCAACTAAAAACAACGTCCATAGTTATGGGGCCGATACCGAAACCCTGTATCGTACCGCACATATCAGACAGATCTAATAGTAAGAGTTCTCGCAACACGAAACCGTGAATCGTGACATACATCCTTTGCGTAACATTTTACTAACGAGGTGTTCGGTACTTCCTGAACGACATCAACCGTTTGCGCCTAGGATCTGCTTACTTGCTTCTTATAATAATTCAATGACTATTTCACAAACTTAATTTGGGATTATACAAGGCTTTCGAGGGCTTGCGGGGGCACCTTAAAAACTACATACTGTACAACTCTGCGAGACGAATAGTGGCCTAGCAATACTGGAGGATGTCCTTGTGGTTCGCGACGCGTTCCAGCTTACTACAATGATGATATTGCATCGCCCCAGCACATTAACTTGAGAATTAAACAACGGACATTTCAGAAGGGTACACGCACACGTACAAATACATTCATTCACGCATTCAAATACATTCAAAACATAGTAGCATCCGTTACAACTTCCTCTCAATAATCCCCCCTTGGAACCACCGCACATAAATATTGGGTGGAGGGGCTCTACGGATACAGCCCAACCGCAATAAAACAGAAAACTATTAATGGGCAAGTAATTACTTACAACAGAGAGAGAGAGAGAAAAAAAAGAAAAGAATTAAACAAAACCTAAACAAAATAAATACATGCTACGGTGTTGTAGTCACTCGGTTTGCTTGGCCTGGATGGAACCCCGGGAAGGTGGGGCCTGGTGGACCGTTTTTCCGTTTCGTGACGTGACCGAATGATCGGTAAATATTAAACTCAGTCTTTCCGTATTTGCGCGCAACGTAACGGGATGATGGACGATCTGCGTAGACTGGTGTTAGGCGAACCCCGGGTCTAACAGATCGAACACCGGTAACTTCGGAAGGGACGGGGATAAGGGGACTCTACTACCAAACACACCGTGCACTCCTGTTGTCTTAAGACCCTCTTCGCACTCTTTCGCTCGCGTGGTTAAAGCCCATGTCTACTAACAAACAAACAGGATCTTAATCAGTCTTTTCAATAATTATCCTTACGAAATGGTACCATTAAAATAGTTCCTAGCATAAAGTTTTTTTTTCCTATCCCTTACCACCGCACGTCTTGCCCATTTGCCTAGTAGTTTCGTTTGATTTTATTTCGTGTCGTACCTTTTAAGAGCTTAGTAGTATGCATTAGTAGTAGGCATTAAACTTAGTAGTTGTGTATATTTATATGGCATTGTTTTTTATCGTTTCAATTTTTCCCATTTTTTTTTGCTCGCTCCTTGGTTTTTCTTATTAATTGTCAACTCGATGCGCTAGGTTAACATCAAGCATTTTACTACTGCTACTGCTACATTATTCTAGTTTTACAATCAACTAACACATCTCCACGATGAGACAACCAACATTGTTCCGTGTATGATACACATCATCTTTTTGCTTGCTGCTACTGCTATTATCTGCTAAATAGTTTGATTTGCTTTTTGTTTTTGTTCAACACGTTTCGCATCCCATCCGGTAAGATATGGCTTCAGTTAAAGAAGAGCAAAAGAGAGTCCTTATCTTACCAAATCGTAATACCCTTTAGGGACCTAATGCACCGACTTGCGACCTCGTAACAGCTCATTGGTTGTTGGCTGTGCCGGTGGTAACTAACTAATAGGAAACTATTTGATGAAGAACATTTCCACTTAAACAATATAAACAATAGTACAGCCTAACTAGGTTCATTTCAGAAAAAAAATGTTAATATGCATATTTATGTTTGTACGCATATTGTGCCCTCAGAACAGAGACACGAAACAACATAAGAATAAAATGCAGGAACCGTGTTTTAGCTCAACTCACATCACACTCGCACTAGCTTATAGGAATCATCATACATTATAGGCACTCGATGGTAGAATCATGCTGGGGCTGTGGTTCACTCTTCTCGCAAAAGAACCGCACAACCGCGTACATTGTCTTGGGTGTATGTGGCGTCGTTAACATTAATCATTACCGGCTAATCAGTTAGTGACGAAAAGGCAACACACACATTCGAACCATTCTCGCCAATGTTGGGAGATGGTCGTCTAAACCTAAAGGGAAAAGGTGTGTAGAGCAGGGACTAAGCACTAGACACATTAGAACTAATAGTACATGGTTCGGTGATACCTAACCGTTCTGCGCTAATTTTCTAATCGTTCCTAGTTTTTTTTTGTTTAGATAAGGAAAAGATGCATTTTAGTTATTAAAGTCTTAAATTTTTGTGGCGTTTTCGAGCAGAGCTTTCAGAAATACAACCTCGTTGCATGATGCTGCATAGTCAAATGTGTGGGGTTCTAGCATTATGCTACACTATCCCCAATGATTTGTTCATAACTGTGAAAACGCTTTCGAAGATGACTACCAAGTTTAAGAAACGATGGTGTACAGACTTTGGAGCCTGATAGGTTTACAATCTTTTTGTTTTCGAAAAGGACCATTAAAAAGGGGTGAGAGAATGAATTAGGGAGCTAACGTTAATGTTAAACTACTAGTGTGTAGAGACGGCTTTCCCTGGAGGCGTTTACTTAGGTCAAATAGTCAAAAGAAACAATTCATCTAAGATGGTCAAACCTAACAGTAACAAAGAAAGGAAAAGGGAAGTCTTGGATAGCGTCCTTCGGGATGCTTCCTTCTATTGCACTTCCGTTGTGGGTAAAAGCGTTTGCAGAAAAACGCACACTTACGACATACATACAGACGCATCTTTATCTTTGCGGGGGATTCTCGCTGATTGCGCGAGCCATTTGTCTGGGCGTGTTTTTTTGGTGGGTGGGTGAATGATTGTTGGTGAGTACTCGTTTCAGTCTATTAGGCTCACGATTTAGTTTAGCCGACGAAGAGAATGCTTACGAAGGGAGAGAGATAGAGATTCTGTTACTGCTAGCGGATTGCTATTACCGTTAAGCTATAATGCTAATTGTTCTATGCTCCCTCAAAATGAGCTGTCTATCATCTGTTGGTGTGTGGTTAACTTTGTTAAGATTAGTTAAAAATATTAAAAAAAAAGAAACAAAAAGATGCAACAAATAGCTAAATACTTCTACAATTGCTGGTGGTGCGCTAGGCATTTTAAATAAATTGGTGGGATCGGTTCGATGACGTCATTAAGGTAACTTATGTTGCAACGCGCGCGTTCTTCTTGCGAGAAGATACATTTAGGACCGTGCTTAACTTCCGGTGGGGGTCGTCAACTACAACCATGACACCATGGAAGGGTGAATATAAAGGAATAGAGGATTGTGATTCGATGCTGAATCTAGCCTTCGACGTTGGTAGATAACAACCGTTGGTGGGATCAACAAATGTCTGTCAACTAATCTTAATATACTCCTCAGTGGATAAAGGCTAAAAAAACTCAGTGAACTTAGTTACCCGTTTCTCGAATTTGTCTATGCTTCGCAATGGTAATAGTAATAGTAGTAGTACGAGCGTTGTTGAGTGTGCCCGATGCATTGATCGAGGCAACAGTCGAGCGATAATGCTGCCACTCTACGATGATTCTGAGGGTGCGTTACTGTCGGCGATGATTTCCCGCTTGATGGGGATGTTGTAGTCTTCCTTTAACTTACCGGGCGCTGGCACGATGACACCCTGCTGCTGGGGTGGTGGTAGGGAGGGTGGTACCGGTTGTGGTGAGGGTGATCGCGATCGTTGCGTTGCGCGAACAATGGACGAAGGAGGCGGTGATACGGAGGGTCCTCGTTCCTCTGAATCACGCTTGTGGCCCATGGACAGATCTTCTACGTGATCGTCCTGTCCTTCCAACGGTCCCGGACCGCTAGGGGGTCGTTCGCCACATTCGCTGCCCGTCTCGTCGATCGAGTCCTGCTCCATGGGATGATCGCGCCGTGCGTAGACAGGATCTGATCCGTTGTGGTGATGGCCATCCCGATGGGGGTGTGCTTCCGCAGGATCTCGCTCTCGCTGTTGCTGTTGTTGCGCCGGATGGTGACGATCGTCTTCCGGAGAGCTCATCGAGACGGAGCGCATGTATTTCATCAGCACACTTGGGCTTGGTGATCGAGCAGTTCCGTGCGTGCCCGGAGACGTGCTCATACCATTAACAGCCGCATGAGCTGCTGCCGCAAAGGCCATGGCGTGTAGTGCTTCACGACCGGCAATGTCTCCACCACGAGCTTCCAGCGCTTGCTGCAGGAAGGAAGGATCGAGCAGTGCCGCTGCAGGATGTGGGATCGTAGGTGGCAGTCCATGGTGGCTTCCATGCTCGAGTTTGATCATACGACCGGCTTCATGATGTGCCATGGCTGCTGCCGCTGCAGCAGCTGCGGCCGCTGATGCGTCGTCGTCCTGTTGCTGTGACTGAGAAGGCATTTGCTGATGGTGATCACCCGGATGTGAGCTTCCGGGAGCACCACTGCCTGGACCAAACATGTGACTCGCACCGCTTAACCCGTACGGGAAGGATGCCGGGCTACCGCTTGAACTGGGCGATCGTTTGAGTGCCCTGTTAATCGGACGTCCAGTGGTGATGCCCAGCTTCTTCACCTTGTCGTAAAGCGTGCGCGAAGGAACACCAAACTTACGCGAAGCCTGCAATGCACTCATGCCCTTACGCACACACTCGATCGCGTTCAGGATGTCCGTACGGGTGTACTGCTTGTAACGCTTCCATTCCGGTTTCTGCTGTTGATGTGGCACGTACGAAGCCAACCGAGCATCGCCGCCGAAATTGTGGGGTGAGTCCAGCAGATCATCATCGAAGGATTTGTCCGCGTATGGTGAATGGGATGGTTCCTTGATTGACTGGTGGCGGGAGAAATTTGGAAAAGACGAAATGTAAGTGTGATACAGAGTTATAAATGCAAAAGAAAATATCTGAAAGAGTATCTGTCCGAAGTACTTACCTTATAACCACTGCCATTAGAGTGATGACTGCTGGGTCGCTCGGGATCGGACTTCATACTGCCTTGGATCGTTTGTATCGTGGCCACCGTTGCTGCTGCACCAGTAGGAACACCTCCACCTGTCGATTGGGAGGAGTCGGCAGGATTTGCCTGAGCCAGTACGTTTCGCAGAATTGGAGTGTCGCGGAGCATGCTAGACATGGATTGCAGTTTCTTGCGCTTGAGCGGGTTCATATCGGTGCTGGAGTCGTACGCAGAACTGAGCATGGTGTGCAGCTGTGTTTGGCCGAGTCCTGGCCAACCGGCAGCTAATGCCGCAGCCGCTGCCGCTGTCGATGGTTGAGCAGAAGCGGAGGTAGCGCTGGAGGTACTGCTGGACGACTGGTGCGTGGACGATTGATGGTTGCCGCCTTGTGACTGTAGTGCAATCTGTGTCGCAACGGATGATGCCGAGGAACCCGAGGTTGACTGGATGCGATGTGGAGAGGTGGCCGAGTGTGAGAAGGATGAGGATCGGTCACGGCTACGTTCTTCACGTTCGCGATCACGTTCTACGGCACCGGGACTGCGTGAGTATAGGCTGGAGTACGGGGATTTGTACGAATACGGCGGGGAGGAACTGCTGCTCTGAGCAATCGATATGTTCGTCGAGGTCGAGATGACCGGCGATGACTGGTGCTGATGTTGATGGTGTGAGAACTGACTACTGATACCACCACTGCTACTGGTCGGTGGAGCGTCTTTCCAAGAAGAGGACGATGCTGTCGCAGTTGCTGATCCAGCAATCGAGGACCCTTTGCTACTGTAGTTGTTGTTGCTGGCGAGCAGTGTAGTGGCTGGGTCGCGATCACGCATCAAATGGTCCACGTCGACCATTTTGTTGAAGCGACCCTTCAAATCAGCCATATCGTAAAGGCCCTTCACTTCCAGCTGTTCGGCGATTTTCATAATACGCGGAATCTGTGCCTGAGTCACGTTCACCTCACCGGTGTACATGTACTCCAGCAGTGCGCGCATTTCGAACTCCTGCACACCCGGGAACAAAATACTGCAGTGATCCATCGGGACATCCTGCAGGATCGTCTGGAAGTAAGGCGAGTTGGCGGCCAGCACAACACGATGCGCCTTAAACTGCACCTGATCGTCGACGTAGATCGTGCAGTCGACGTAACACTCCATCTTGATCAACGCATCCAGTATCTCGACCAGGTTCGATTTGTGATTGTTCCATCGCAGACAGTACGTTTGTCCTTCGCTGCTACCCATGTTGAAGGCCGTCTGTTTTTGCTGTACGTATTCTTGAGCTTCGGTGATGCGGGTGGACCTATACCGTCCAAAAACTATCCACTAGTTTTGCTCTGTGAGAGGACGGAGAGGAGAAAGGAGGAAGTAGACTTCCGGTTAGTGATGAACAGCATACGTGCAATAGTGGAGTAGTTTACTAGTTTAGCGACAGTGCTGCCATGTTTCTTTGCCATTGTCAAGACTCTCCAATAACACTACCGATTCATTTCGACTATCGCGACAGAGCGCGAAAACAAAAACAACATTTGCGTCGCAAAACCAGCCTTCCTACGGCAAAACCCCGCAATGTTGTTGTTTACGGGTTTTCTCGAGGTCTCACTGCCCGTCCCAGCGTGTGACGATTTTCATTCCCGCTGAAGTGCTCTGAGTCACGCGGAGCGGAATGTGGTGATAATCGCAATCAAGGTACATGGGTGTATGGTGGCGCTCTCGCTCTCTAGATCGCGACCAGCATATCATCAGATTCACGGCGCACCGTAACGGAAGCGTGATTGCCGAAATGAGCCTCCGGGGGGCGTTATCTTGCGGTAACGCGATTGTGTGTGTTACGGGAAACTAGTGGCGCTTTGTGCGAATATCGTGCGAAAATAACAACACACCTTTCCTCCCGGGTCACTCCCCCGGATCGGTTAGGCTGATGGTTAGCTCCCATTAGTCGGTGCTCTTCTGTTCTTTACCGAATATCGGTCCTCGTCTTATCACTCGAGACGTCTTATGTGGCAGGTGTTGACCACCACCATCACCGGAAACGAATCTCTTGGAAGGGGTACCACAGCACCGGCTTTAACTTCTGCTACGGGCTTATCTGATTATTCTGTTTTGTCTTTGCAAAAGGGTGTATACAGTCAGTTCCCGACACACGCGGACCATGAAATTTCGCGTTTCACGAATATTGCTTTTTGCATCGGTTCAACTTTATATTAAGAAAACAAGTTTTTTTTATTGCATTTTCAATGAACATACAAAACTGTTATTCAGAACATTTATACAAAACAAGAATTATTAAAAACTTCTTATATACACTTATTTGGATGAGCGGAAACTCCTTGTCTACGTAAATCGTTGCTGTTAACGACAAAAAACTTAAAAAAAAACTGGCAAATCTACTAAATCCCCCTACATCCAAATCCGCTCAACTGCAGTACCGCGAACAACGCGAACTGACTGTATATGAATCCGAATATTTTTGTGAATCGTGTCGAAATCGCACATCGCGTGACCACTAAACCGTGCTCCGCCAATTTTAGTGTACAAATTAGAGACGAAGGAGTTGGCTTTATAGTTGGGCATTTATTTTCGTTTTTTTTTTTTGTGCAAACACATCCTTCCTTTCCAATTTCAACGGCAGATTGCGAATGAAAAAAAAACGGGGATTCCAAAAATATCGTTCAAAGAACATTCAGACGATCTAATATTTGCAACGGAAATGGAAGAAAGTCAGGAGCTTTTGCAAATCCTTTCTATCCGTTTTTTTTTCTTAATTATTTTTTTGAACCCAGCTTTCTCGTTCGATCCTTATCTTGGTGGCTAAAGTACACAAAAAAGAGAGTCCATTCTATTTCAAGGCAGGCAAGAAAATTGGAACACTTGTTCGTGTAAAACTCGAGTGTTGTCTCGACGGGGTGAAACAGGGATTTCTTCATCGAACCAAACGTGAAAGAAACAGTTTGCCCTCGAGCTATAATCCACTTCCTGATGTCCTAATTTGTCCACAGTCGGCAGGGTCGCAGCACGTCCGAATGCTCATGCCAAAATGCGTGCCCAAGCTCAAGTGGCAAAAGCTACGAAACAGCGAAAGAACAATAAATGGAAGCAGCAAAAAAGGAAGAGAATCACTCATCATGGACAGAAAGCGGTTGAAACTAGAGGATTAGAGCGAGGGATTTTTGCACTTTGCACAGGCACAAGAATCGTGCACAGGTCAACAGGAATTGGAGAACACAAAATAAATCAAGTTCACGAAACATCCCTTCTCAACGGGTCCGATAAATGTGCCAAGCAGCGAATGGAGGATTAGGTACACACGCAAAAAGGACCAGAATACGGCACGCCGTTGTGCAATATGAGGTTAAAAGGTTATAAGGTGCCGTTAAACCTATGTCTGCTTCCCTTTTTTTTTGGTATCTCCAGGTATAATGATCGAATTAAAGGTGCGGAGGTGAATCGGATGGTGGGATGCGATCCTGCGCAAACATTCTCGGTGACCGTGTCTTATCCCCGGTCAGCAAATTCTCATCATTACGATCAGCACGCACCAGCATCACCGCTTGCTCGCTTTCCTGATCACCATCAACGTTATTATCGTAAGCGTAATGATTTATTGACAAATGCTTTTACCAGGGGATGCAGGACCCCTGAGATGGTGGTTCAAGGGACCGACTGCACCGGCATATCGGCACCGGGATCGCAACGAATCCGGGTGGAATAAAGGGAAACCCTTGTCGATGTCCTACCATTAATTACTCTCGCTGGCAGAAAATGATGTTGCGAAACGTCGGACCATGTATGACCCGTAACTCCGGCAGCTAGGCATTGAGGTGTATGGCCATTTTTTTTTTTTGGCGATTCCACCTCTCATTGTTCCTGTTGACGTCACCCACAAAAATTGAACGTCAAATGCCGTAACAGTGTGAGCATCTAAAGGACTTGAGCTTTCCCACGGCTATGCAGTTCCACTGCAGTTGCACATCCTCCGCATCGCAAACTCTTCAAATTCAAAGATCATCAGTTTGATTGCGGTTCGGTTGTTTGGGTGTTTTTTTTTTGCTTTCTTACTATTATTACGGTTTGTCGCTTTGGGACGAACCTAGGGCATCCCTTTTTTTAAACTTCACTGACTGCTTCCTCTACATTGCCGAGAGGGCAAGAAAGGGCACAAATAAACTATCACTTTGCCATTGTTGGCAAATGCATCGGAGCTGCGATTTCCGTGTGCTGAGGTTTGGGTTTGTGCCGTGCTGAATACCACCAACGGAGCAGACGGAAAGCAAGATTGTTTGTGCCGGGAACGAGAAGGAGAAGGCAACAGCAGCAAGAAGCGCAGTGCCATTTCTTTGAGGTTAAAGATCCTCAAAATAAAGGGTAGATCGTCCTTTCCCTGTATTGCATTCAAATGAGTTGATGGGAGATTTGGATGAATAATAGACGCAGAACGAAGGAAATGCACTTTGGTGCATCTTCGAAGAGATCATTCGAATGGGGGGGAGAAATCTTCCGTATGCAAATTTTGTGATCCGTCTACCGACATTTAGGATCCTTTTTCTTTAAACATGATTAAATGGTATGATAAATGGGAGGAAGCATTATGCAAATTCTCCTTTTCACTTTCGCCGTTCTCACACTTGAGGGTACAAGGCAAGGATGGCAGAAATTCCAAACCCAAATGAAAGTGAGAATACGATCGTCCCCCAGGCAGGTCACAACGACAACAAAGGTTGCATCACTGTACGAATTTCGTCGAAAAGACCCGGGCTGCACAATCTCTCTCTCTTTTCGCTAGCTGATAATGATAATGCACAATCTTGGTCGGTTGTGGTGTTACTCACGCCGTATCTTGTGTAAATGTAAGCTATCTTACCCATAGAGGGAGCATGTTTTCGTCCAAACTATCTGTTTGCCCATTGGTCTCATACATCCACTTGGGTTTCAAAGTTCAGTTTTGCTTGGGTAGTTTGGCTAGTACCACCAATACAACATTCGCCAGCGCATTGGAAGACTGTACCCAAAAATGGCCAAAAATCATGTCATGGCTTTTGAAACTGAAACCAAAACGATCAAATATCCAAACATCAAGTTTCTTCGAACGAAACAACATCCTTCGAGGGAAAAGGGCATCTTTCGTTGCCAAATCCCTTGCCAAACGGAAAACGGAAAACGTGTGCAAACATCTGAACAGCATACACGTTGGTTTGGTTGCTTGGAGTCCTGCAGACAGTCCTGCGACATTAGGCGGCTCTAGTTTTCGGGCGTCTGTTTTGTGTTCTTCTTCTCCCACACCAGCTTGTGCAATTGTGCAACGCGTGTGTATTTTTTTTTTGTCTTTAGCTGACCTATTTCTTGGTTGTCTACAGTTTGGGAGGGAAACTAAACTGATCCTGTCCGCGTATTGCCGACGCCAAACGATCGGAAACATGTGCAGCATGTGTAGGTTTAAGGATGTTCAAAAGGACTTACCTTCGGTTGACTTTTTTGTTGTTGTCTGGCTGTAGTGTTAAACTTTCACTTCCAGAACCGCTTCGTAGACAAACGATGACGCGTGTACACCAAAGTTCACGTTCATCACGATCGTGCCGAACGGCACAACACCTGATTGCCTTTTGATTTTCTCGTCGAGCACGTCCACACACGGCGAAGTTGGAATGGAGATCTCGTTAAACTCTCGCGAAGCACTCGCCTAACGATGTTTGAACGGTGGGATCGAGTTTTCGAGTAGGGGGGGACACGCTGAATTCTTGGCCAAGAATTCGTGCGTAAAAGGGAGTGGGTTTGAAAAATTTTGATAACCTCAAGCACAGCTAGGACCGAAAAAGTTATTGCAGAAATGTGTGGAAACTTTGTGTGAAGCCGAGAACACACCTCAAGATGCCTGGACGAGACAATGCGCTTATCCGGATCGTTGCTTGCGGGGGTTCGCGACCACTTGAAGTTCTAGCCCCCGTTGCTCTGGGGCGTGTTGATGTAATGCTGTGCGAGGTGAAGATGTTGCTGTGAGGTTTTCCCCTTTGTGCGATTTGGCGGGGGAAGGTTGGAAAGTGGAGGAGGTGTTGGGTGGGACTTTTAGGAGACGCGCGCGCGACTTTCTACGCCACTATTACTTGAACCGTGCACAGAGATTTACGCCTTTTCTTCCTTTTTCTTCTGGCGCGCTGCTGCTTCGTTATATTCGTGTTTCGCGTTCGCTTGTGCACGCTTTCTACTGCTTCGCTAGACCACGATTCGCTCGCTGTTCTTCTTCAATCACTACTGCACATGGAAGCCGTTGCCAAAGTTTTACTTCCTTGTTTCCTTATTTAACGGATCGGGTTGTTTTGGTATTTCAACACAAACACTTTCAAATTTTTCGTCACTTCACTCACGTTCGTTTTATCACTAATGTTTCGTTATGAATTTTAGGTATTCGCAACTTATCGTTATCGTTTGCTGTTCGCTCCCTTCGTTTTGCACTAACCGTTCGTCTCTCTTCATTGCATCCACGCAAACATTGCACCGTACTGCACCGTTCCACTGGCACTCACTGCATATGCGTTAGGCCACTGCTTCCACGCGTGCTTATTTCCGGACCCCCCGGGAAGGTCGTCTGCACAAACTTCCGCCTTCGGCTGCTGTCCACTGATGTTTGCCGTGTGATCATCCACTTGCAGCGGGATGCAACTGTTGCCGAACACACCTACGGCGAGAGGAACATACGATCGCGTTAGAAGATGCACTAATAATTTTGTTTGTTTCGTTGCACTTTGCACTTTGCGTTCTCAAACAGTTTTCGTACCGTTTTGTGTTTGTTGCAGAATTTTTAAATGCTTTGTTGCGCTTTCGTTCAATAAATAATGCACTCCTTCGTTGCACACCGAATGCGTTTCGCGAGTTTTTTTTTGTGTTTTGCTCGAATTTATAATTCAATCTTTTCTGTTAAGCGTTTAACCGACTCACACACACACACACACACACACACTACCGAAAAACTGCACATGCAATTTTGGACTTTGGCCCGTGTCGTACGGTTTTGTGTTGTGCGCGCGATACGATGGCGTGTTTGGTGGTCGATCGGACGTGCTTGCCAATGAGCGGACTTTTCGCTTCTGATTCCGAGAACGGTTGCGGCCAAAACCAGAGCCCACCGAAAATCGCCGAAGTCAATCGCCGTCTAGATGGTACCGGCCCGAGGAGACGATGGTATGGGATGGAAGCGAGCTTCACCAAAACGGTTCGTGCTCTGCACGAAGACCTCCTCACCAAGGCACTCTCTCCTGCGGACCACCTCGTCACCACTCATCCCGGTCATCTCTCGCTCTCCCTCTAGCCTGGGTGCGGTTTTTCCTCCATGCACTCGAAGGATGCTCGATCCTTTTCCAAAATGCCACTCACACCGTCCGGCTTTCCCTTTTTCGCATTCGCCCTTTTCCCATCGGGAACCCTTTTTGGGCATTGGGTGAGTGAATCTGTGCCCTTTTTTTCCCTTGTGCCCACTGTCTCGCTCACACACTCCGCTGCGCATAGACCGAGGGCGCATTTTTATGCTGCACCGCGCAGCATCGTTGCATTGGTGTGAACGGGAAAGCAAACCAACGGGTACCTTCTCCTACCGAACCCTAGCGAAAAAACCTAGCTACTCGCTCTGTGCTTCTCACTTGCACACCAAAAAAAAAAAAACAATCGCTCTTGCAACAGCCCTTAGCCGCCCTACGTTCGATGTGCCCTTCGCACAGTTTTTGGAAGGTCTACCAGTCGGACCACTCAGCTACGGCTCGTAGGGCGTTCGGCAACGTCACCTTCCCTACTTTTTTTTTCTATTCGGCTGTCTTCTACTATTCGTGCTCACACGCGTGCACTCACGCCGGTCGCCCGAATTATGCATGCGAGCAAATTCTGCTGCAACTGCCAGCATAAACGGCAGCATAAGCCGCTCGTCATTCGGGGTGGGGGTAAATCTATGTTGATCGCGGCGCGCAAATCATGCTGGAGTGGGGATTTTTCCGTGAGCACGATGCATCGCGATGCGTGAGTGCTTCTAGCCAGCACGATCGCGAACAAGTGAAACGCATTCGCCGCTGAGTGCCGATGTATGCTGCGAGATGCATTTTTCGGGGTTTGCGCGAGCAAACTGAGTGGTGAATCGGTTCGGGGTGGCCAGAGGCATGGTGTGGCCGTGAATGGAGGCTAGCACACACACAGCAACACACCGATAGAGAGTTCGGAACAAACAGGGCCAAATTGCTGTTGTCGGAGGCAAGTTTCATCACAACAAGACGGGATAGAGAAGCACGAGAAACACGTATCTATCGCATTGCTATACTGGTAGACGCTTCTATCTATCGCTTCTATCGTTTCATCCAACGGATGCTTAATGTATCTCTCTTTTTTGCTCCTACACCATCCCGTTTCCTCCCTCTGTTTGCTTCCTCTGTCCCTCGGTGTGTGTGTGTATATATGCAACCGGAGGAGGTCAGCATTCGACGTGACACGCCACGTCGATTATATTGGCGCATTCGTTGACCATAATCGTTAGCATCACACTCCAAACCGTCACTCGTGGAGGTCCGCACAAGTGCAGTGGCTTTGAAATGAAAGTGGCCGAGTTGTTGTTGATGATGTAAACGAATTAGCTGTTTTTTTTACTTTCCCTTATACCTATCCCACGTTTTGTATTGATTTCTAATGATAGTTGTAAAAAAATATAAACGGTCCTTTTTGTTCATTTATTTATTTTTGTTGAAATACTGTAAAAACTTGCCTTTTTGCAGAAATTAAATTAAATTAAAAATAAAAATCAACAAAACAATGTTTCACCTACATTGTACGTAAAACACAACCTGTTCGGCAATGTTTACATATTCAAAGCGGACGCCTGGTACTTCACTAACCAGGTATATACAGTGAGCGTGAAGGTTTTTTTTGTGTACGATGATAAATACACTAATGGTATAAAATGTATGTTCTGCAAAAAACATTTGCAAAACCATTCATAAGGAATGGCATCTTTGTAGGGAATAACAATAAGAAAAGTGGTCGCACCTATTTTGCTTTCCTCCGAATGATGCGCCTTTGAAAGTCAGTTGCCTTTGGTATGTTTTTCTGCATTCTATACCATTTTTATTTTCAAAGAATACTGAAGTTACAAAAAAGATATAAAAATCTTGATAAAAAAGAACGTATGAATTTTAGCAAATGCGATAGATAAATGTCTTCTCTTCAGATAATCCGTTAATCGTCCTAGATTGTCTACACCACGCTGAGAAAAACATGTTTAAATCTGATGTCGCAACTTGTATATCATGTCATTTCAAAAGTTGAAGTCTGTACAATATGTTACTAAAATATCTTCCAATATTCAAAATGCAATTAGACACAATAAATAGACACAATGATGTTGATAAAGAAGTGTTTCAATTAAATCTTGTAAAATGACATCAGAATATATTAATCCGAGAATTTAAGAAAACGACCATCATCACCGAAAATAACCTCACATCCTCCAAAATTCCTTTTCTATCCTCCGGGATTGTTATTCTCTTGCACGCTTTTGTTTGTGCCCAGCCTTAGATAGATTTTTGAGAACAAAAAAATATAAGTCTCCATAAAACCAACTCCATTCTCTAGCAGTATAAGTTCATTTGAGAGCTGCTGGAGAAATAAAACTAAGCTGTTGGATGTCTTAAGCTATCATGTTCGATTCAGGTTTTAGCCAAAAAAGATCTGCATTGCTAATTTGATGTTAGCTATAATGCATTAAAAATACTTTTAAGGTTTATTAAAACTGAATCAAAAATATACATGATAGAAAACATTTTCCCTACTGGATAAATAATTGATCAGGTTTAAAAAATCTACTAAAGAAGTGTATCTGCACAAATTGATTGTCCCGAGCATGAATGAAAATTAAGAATTAGCAACAAAATTGTACCACCATTCTTCTCAATGAAATCAAACCTACCCCAAAGACTCCTAATACTTGTTTCGCGTGTAACGCCTTTTTTTTAGTTTTTTTTAATGTTTAAAAAACACACCTCCTCTAATACGTTACTTCCATTTCGCTGGTTTACCCCGGGATTTCGTAGGCAATTCGCGCTCCATCCTTACATAATTATGAATGAGAACGGGGTAAAGCTGAGAAAGTAAAAGGAAAGTAAGAAAAAAATGGATAAACTACCCGTCTGCAACAAGGGTACAGAAACGCCAACACAATGGCAAAAATTGACAAATTGAACGATCGTTCTTGTGCGACGAGAGCTGTTTCCGAAGTGAAATTAAGGGTATCGAAATATGAAAGGGAAAATCCAAAATGCATCTCCCGGATGATGGGGTTAAGTCCCTACGGCAGACCGATATTGGTGGCGTGTTGCACTCACTGCTTCTTCCAGCAGACAAAAAAAGGAAGCTCAAAACATTGCACACAAAAGGATTACAACCCACCTTTCCTTCTTTCTTTAAACAGTGAACAGAATTGATCGAAATCAGCAGACGAGCTCTACACCACTTCAGACGAAAAATCTCCGCTTTTCTGCCTTACGATCACTCGATCCTCTTGAGCGTTTCCTTCATTCTTCTTTCCGACTCGTTCGGGGTTTTATTTTATGACACCCTCAAACCCACCGGCCACCGGAGGAGGGAGTGCAATGTGAACACAAAAGGGAAGAAATTGCACATACACATTATTTGCTTCCATTCAGATTCACTCTGGAAAAATGGAGGAAAAAGTGCATGCCTGCCCGCCGTGGGACGATTATACCTTAAATAACCACAATAAAGCAAGGCATAACAACACGGCAGTGCGAAACATAATGCTGCGGCATTTCGCTCAACTGCTGCTGGGGTAGGTGACTGATGAGGCAATTTCCTTTCTTTCCTTCGCATTCTCTTTCCTTCTTTTGTCTAGCGTCGAGCCTGGCTGTTTGACAATTGCTGCAGCAGAATGGGAGAAAAGCCGGAGAGGACAACAACAACAGCGCGCACCGTTTAAGTAGGGGCTTGTGGAAAGTGATTCGATTGTAATTTTTGGCAATTTTTAGCAGGAATACAATAAGCTTTTCTTTGGAAATGAGAATCGAATTAGGGTAGCGATTACAAGATTTGTCGTATAAAATTGCTTTCGTTGTAAATATGATTGATCAGCAGAGACTGGTTTGTTTAATTTAATAAGACTTGTACTTAGCTCGTCTATCATTTACCTACTTTTATAAGAAAAACTGTAACAAATAATACGCTATGGTCGTATACACCGATTGATTAGAATTTCCCGCGAATGCTACACTGGGGCCAGATGTCTTCAAATTGCTTTCAGGTCGTGTGCGATCACGCCTAAGTTCGGGCGATAAGAGATCGCTCGGAAGCGAGTATATTCACCCATACAAACATGCGTAAAGTGCTTGCACACACAAAACGTGCATTGACTCGCTTGCATATCTCACGCATCGTCACGCATTCTCCCTTCACGCTCGCTGTGCCTTCGTCACGTATGTACAGCAAACCTACGCAAACTGCAGAACCAGTTCTAATTTGACAGCCAACAGTGAAGCAATACCACCACCCCGGCCTCTCCTTCTCGCACTCCCCCGTCACATCTCCATCCATATTTACGAGGCACAGTGTAACATTCGCGGGTGCATCGTGCAGAGGACGAGTGCGCTGGACGAGGAAGCTTCTGGACATATGAAATGAATTTTGGACGGTCAATGCACTTTGAGGTTTTCTCGTCTATTGACGATGTGTGTGTGTGTGAGTGGCTTTTTTTGCCCATTATCGTGTGCGTCCCTATTCTACGGCATTAAGGGTGGCAATGCACCAGGCGGTCAATTGAACCACGCAGATAGGTGCCACCCGAAGATGGGCCCTCGTGAGGGAGATAGAGAGAGAGGGCAACGCTGGTGAACGTGACTGTTGGGTGAATCTTCTAGCTGTTGGCTGTTGGTTTCGCGTCGCAATATAAAAACTCTCTTCCAATCAGTTCCTCAGTTTCAGTGTATACTGATGGTACTAGTCTGTTGTTGATGATTACATCGTTTTACTGATTAGGAATCGTTATTCGACTAATTGCTCACCCGAAAGAACCTTGTCGCTGTTATTGTTGACATCAAGATTTTTTGTGTATTATTTGCTTTTTAAAGTTTGTTATTAACTTTATTGGATCGGCCCGGCGAACGAGGCGAGTGTGGCACCGGTCTTCACACGGCAGGAACGGTGATCAAATCTCATCCAGATCGCCACCCCGTATACAAGGCTGATTATCCTTCTGACTAGAAATGGCAAGAGACCTTTCGAGGCTATAGAGTCAAAGAAGAAGACGCGGGATTTAACAAGATTTAAAAAATCATGATGTAGTTATCAAAAAGGTTTTATGTTACAAAACTCGGAGTAACATTGCACTGAGAATTAAACCATGCCCATCTTCTCGCCTTATTACATCTCATATTTACTATTAAAATAAGATCAGTTTTCTCTATCAATATTCAACAAGAACCCCGTAGAAAAATGTGTCTTTTATGCGGGATACCATTTATGTGGCATTTAAAACTGATTGGCACGTGCGGTTCTTCGGGAAATGGGAATGGAGGCGATAGGAAACGCTTATCCCTGGGGCAATGCGAATCATCAAGCAATAATAATTGACACTCTGTTAATTGATTGAATGCAATTGGCATCGATCCGATTCGGCCGGGTCGGTCGATTAAGGCCATCCCGTGGAGGTCCCTAGCTCAATTGATCGCCTTGCAGAATAGATACAGTGGGAGCGGAAGAATATCCGCCCGGGATTCGTTCCCTCATGATGCTTTCACGTCGATGCATCGACAGTGCGACTGGGAGTGATTAATAAAATTAATCAAAACGACAAAATACCAGTATTGAACGATGATGTGTCTTCTAGATGGTGGTTATCATTGCAAGAAACGCAGAAAAGCATTCTTGCGATAAAGAGAAATATGTCTCTTCAAGCCGTAAAACTCCGGTCTCCGAAAGGGTTTTATTGCGTACCTTAAAATTTCCCTATTTCCACAAACAAAAGAAAACATTGCTACAATTCATAACGCATGTACAATCTCATCTAACCCTTGCCTTTTTTTTTTCGTACGCACCACCACCATTCCATGACTTCAACAAAGACATAAAACCAAATTCGCTTCTCCTACCATTTTCTGCTCAACGCCTTCGAATCGCATGGATTCACTCATTCCAAAAGGAACCCAGTCGCAAATTCTGCTTTATGACGGCCCTAATCGATTGTCACTGCCCACTATGCGTCCTTGTTTGGAACGACGATCTCAGTGCCGCCACGCTACCTGTTGTTCCCTTTCATCGTTTCCTTTTCGGTGTTTTAGACCCTTTTGGCACAAAATAAAAAATTGCACATCATATCACCATTAGCAATAGTAGCCTCACTTTGGTTGTTAACTTTACAGCCGCACCCCTTCTTATATGGCTATTGTTTTTAGCAACAAAAAAAATGCAGATTTTACAGGGATCAGAGAAGGCAGCTACGAAAGAGTTAAGACCCGTAAAAAAGTCCCACTTTTTTCCTTCTGTTAGGAAGCTTCAGGTAACATATGGCAGGGATTTTAGCACTAAACTCGGCAATATTCAGAATGGATGCGTCATAAAGAAGCGGATCAGGATGCTTCAGTAGGACCGGAGATATATTCGCACAGAGAAAGGGTTCCTTTCTTACCCCGTTCGCAATGTAACAGAAAAGGCTTAAAATAACAAACGAAATTAGGTGTTGTCTGTCGAACGTCGGTATAATATGGATCCTTTATGATGCAGAAAAGATTCTTGCATAAACTGTATTTCTGTCAGGTATTGGATAGGTGATTTTTGCGACAGTCGCCAGAAGGGTTAGATTTTAGAAACCCTTCATTCTTATCCTGCAATTACTTGTCATAAAGTATAGATTCCCTTCACTAACTACTCAATAGAGAGCTGATGCCCTAGTGTTCATTTTTCTCTACTTTTGCCCAACAAAACAGAACAATGTCTGGTCCATACGCTGCTCTGCATGGGCCGAATTGGTCAAACGATACTGGTCCTCCGCCATCGTTTGCTGGACAGTTGCGTAGTTCAACGAACTTCACAAACACAAACGACCGCGGTCGTCCAATTTCCGGACACGCATCGTTTCCTGACACCCAAAAAGTGCATTAATAATCATATCGCAGCCATGATGCGGGTGCATGCGAAACCTTCGGAAACCCTGGCACAAGTTCACAATGCACAATGCAAAGCGATCACGCTCTCCCCTTCCCTACCCTCCGGGGTACCAGGAAGTGTTTCCTTCAATCAGTGTGTAAATATCGAAAAATAAGTCCCAAAAATGCCATCGGCAAAACAGTGGCCGAATGCGTGTTTGTGGATGCTTTGCGATAAATTGACGTTCCGCAACGTTTCTTTGTTCGGAGCACCATTTTTCGATGTGGCACAACGGCGAAACCTGTTCACCCAGTTCAATGAACCGATCCACCGGTCACCAGCCTGACCCGCTGGGTTTTGTTGAGTAACAGTCGGCCATGATGGGTGCTCGAGTGTGTGACTGTACAGAGCACAAAGCTGAACTTGTTGTGGAGGTCGATGCAGATAATTTTGGCGATTCCGGGACGCAGCGTTTCTTCAGTGTGACCTCCGGAAAGGTCCATTAAGGTCCACTGGGTAGGAAAAAGAAAGCGCTAGAGAGTGAGTACAACTTCCTCGTTGTACACACAGCTGTTATCACTTGGCCAGGACGGTTCATGTACTACAGACTTAATATCTAATAATTCTTCGGTATGATGTGCCAACTTAATGCAAAGTTTACAGCAATGCAGTGAACGCACTCGTGCGGCTTATGCAAAGTAGCTCGAAAACAAGCGGAAGAACACCCCACAACTGACGAGTTTTTCTTGTCCCAGCAGGTATTGGTGACCTACGGGAAATGGCGTTCCGTTGCGTCAGTAAGATTTTCCTTCATTTGTCTGATGGATTCAATTTTTCGTCTGCTTGCGGTTGTGATGTACTGTCCATGCTGGACAAAACGCTCAAAACAGTGGGTCCGAACGAGGTCATTACTTCCAGCTGTGTGGGTCGATTACCACACGGGCAGTAATTCCACAACTCCTGCAGTGTTTTGAGTGCATGGCCGGTTTTTGTGTAGCATGTGATTTGCCACTGGTGCCAGGGATTAGAATAAAATTGGCACGAAAGCTCAGTCATCTAGCTGGAGCATTAAAAAAACCACCTCCGATTCCCTTTAATCCCTACGGGTTTTCCATCACTTGCTCCAATTCCTCAGACCAGGCCATCGAGTCGCGAGAGTGGGTTGCCTTGCTTTTTTTTGTAAGGCACTCATTCGCCTGACCAACACCGTCGAAATCGCATGCAAACCGAGATAGTGATTTTGTGTGTTTCCCCCCTACTCGGTAGTCTACTGGGAAATGGTGGGATAGCAATTTTTCTCTTTTCCCGCTCAACCGCCCCATCCCCTCCAAAAGAGTCCTTCGGCACGACAAATAAATTGCCAATTTTCGTGCCATTGCCGGCGAGAACCACCGGACCGTCGGACCAAATGCATACTACCATCTTCTGCAGCTTGCAAGTCACCTTTCCGAGTGCAGTGTGCACCTCTCGGCCGAAAAAAAACCTCGCCAGTTGCGCCAATATAGGACCATTAGCCTTCACCGCAATCCCGGGGCAGCGAAATGGCGTTAGCCGCCAGCAAGCAGTTTTGTGCAAACGGTTCTTTTTTCGTGAATTTTTTATGGCTCAAACTTCAAATTACCATGCGGGGCATGGTGGTGACCATGCACACGAACGACCAGCGCAAATATATACACACACACATGGGTCGCAACTGGGTGGACCGGGGTGGACCGAACACGAACCACACGGTTTTGACTGGAGTCAGAATTAGCATGTTTTCTGCGATCCGGTACCGACGAATCGCACACGGCAATCGATTAGTGCAGCTGGAAACAGAGATTGGGAAGGAGCGCAAACATTGTGAAGCATTCGAATGACTTGACGAGAAAAGACGGACGAGGTGTAATCATCCGACGGCGGGTTGTCTGTGTGATTTACGCTCACGATAATAATGTGGACGAAGGTGCACTAAGCATACGTTAGAGTTGACAAAGTTATTATTTTAGCAGCAGCGGGTTGTAGGTATTTGCAGTTTCTTGTCGGTATGACGCTAGCTTAGGACTGATTTGCAATTTTATTTTGGTAAATAAAACTGCTAACAACTATTTTTATCCTTCAATGGACTTCAGTCTAGTAGTGAATGAATTGATGATTTAATTATTCAAGTGTGAATTTACTTTTGAATATCTTTCGTTTCTAATTGCGCGAGGCACATGAAGCTATAGCTCCAATATGACAGCTTTGTTACTGTGGTATGAGTAAGTGCGACTGAGGCTTCGCTATCTTCTAATGCGACCAAGGATTCGCTTTTAATGCGATCGAGACTGAATATGATACCATTACAATACATGCAAGCAGAGCTTTAGAACTAGAAGCGATCAGATCGTGCGTGTTGTGACAAGATCACCTATGACAGTTGGTATTAACAAGTCAAAAAGCCAAATCATGGATGTCCCCTTTTAAAAAAGGGGCGCGTTCAAAGACTTCCAAAGGATCATCTATCTTCTGCCAAGAAGATATTATCGATAACTACAAAGATGTATTACCATTTGATGATACTATAACCTTAGGTAACTTCTCAAAACACAAAAACAAAAAGTTTCTGAGGCATGGGCTTTGTTCAAAATTGAAAAAACCACTGTGTCGCGAACGAAAGGTAATTGCTGAAATGAATTTGACCGCATGAGTCGAAACAGACAATGACGAGCTCAGTAAACTGCATTTTTTATAGAGACTTATTTATAGAGACTTAATGTCTCATAGTCCTCATTTGCCTCTAAACTGATCTTTGCAATGAACTAATAAGAATCGTCAGGCTCCGTTGGAAGGGTCGTTTTATGAGTCATGATCCCATCCAGACCGCCACCGCACGGGAAAAATCAAGTTACAAAGAATCAAAAATGGTAGGTCGAACACTTTTGAAGTTGTAGTGCCAAAGAAGAAGAAGAAGCTGCTATTAATTAAGCAAAATCAAAATGAAGGAGGTACCGCCAAGGCCCCTTCTTAAAAATTCGCAGATATGCACATATAGCTCAAAGACGTCTATAAGATCACCCATCTTGGATCAAGAGTCATCATCGATAGCTACATAGCTGTTCGAATAAGAGCGAATAAGATTTAGCAATAAACGTTACAGCAAATAATACGGTCATGTCATGAGAATAGCACCGCACGACCAGACCCGTTGTTGGAGACATTCATTGAGATGGGCTGATGGTGTTCATGCGTCCGCCAGAATATCCTGCATGACAATTTTTGCAGACCAGCCTTTTTGCAGACCAGATTGGTTATTTATGGTTGTTTATATTGGTTATATGGTAGCAGTTTTTGCATTGCTGAAACCAGCGTTAATATTTTTCATGAATAACAAACCTTTATACTTTTGGATGAATTCTTCCTAAATATACCTATGACTTCAATAATTAACTTTAATTTTTATCAACGATTATCTCAAATCAGCACAAGAACTCCCAACATTATCTCTCAATCTTCTAAGGCACCTGCACGCCGGTCACTAATTAGCCACACAATTTTGTTCCTCACGTACCGGGATACGGCCGGTCCCTTCAGAGGATATCTACCAACCGGAGCCGGAAATGTGCTAATTCGTTCGCAAAGGAAAATAAATACATTACAAACCCGAAACCCCAGCAAAACAATCGTTCGGTGCGGGTGTGTGCTCATTCCGAAACAATCATAATCCCATTTTCACATCATAATAATAATGGCAACTACTGGTGAAAAAAAAAAGGCACAGCCAAGCCGGACAAAGCATCCTTTGCCACTTTGGGTTCGGTAAGGATGCTCGGCACCGAAAGATACCTGCCTGCCCCGAGCACGGGTGCCCGAAAGCCGCTTCCCTGCCAAGTCACAGCTAAGCCTTCTGCGCGTGTTGGGCCAACAATGGGCCGTGGGTACAATAGAGGGGGTAGGAACTGCATTCCGGCACAGAAGGCGCAAATTACAGCCCGAAATTGTTTGATCCTTTCCCAAGTGTTATGCCTGGCGGGAGGCAAAAGCCGGTACCATTTGGAAGTCGAAGGAAGGATTGAACTGTGTTCGGTGTGCTTTCATCATCGCTTTTTTTTCTTCTACTTGACGCCTGTTGAAAAGAAAAGCTTGACGTTCTGTCCCAAGCGGCGTTAATCAAGCGGACGGGAAAGGGATAATACGTTAGCCGCTGGTGTGCAGTTTTTCATTTTTCATTCGATTATTTTACTCGCGCATTTCGGCCACGGGTAATTAACTGCCCAGTTTCGTCCGGGGCGAGCAGAAAGATTGATAGCAGCGCACACCGAGATATCGCTGGTATGCAGGCATATGCGTGCGGAAGATATCGGCTCGGACAAAAAGGACATAAAGGCAAACGAGAAAGGGCAAATTTCCGTTTCACCCCACGCGGCCGTAATGGTAAATGAATAATCTCGCTGCCCTCCGTGTATGGCGCAACGACTATACAATTCACAAATTACCTTCCCTTGCTGGCGAGCGCCTTTTTTATCTAGTTTATTTGAACGAAAAAGCCACCCCCCACGGGAAAGGAGTCATCATGCAAGGGGCCAGTTGAAACGCAACAATAGGAAAGACCTCACCGTACTACGCCATCTAATTCGTCGATTTCTCGATATCCTGATGGACAGCTCGGCAAAATGGACAGTCAATTTCGGCCGTTAACCATCAGTCCCACCCGAACTCTGCGGTCCTCCATGCCGTGTGAAGCCCAGTGCGCTGTTTTATATTTTCGGTCATTCCCTTCGGCCAGCTGGCTATCCTTCACGCCCTTCACTCCCCTGTCGCTTAGTTCTGGGCTGGAAATTCCGTGTGTTTTTTTTTTACTATTATTTAGCTTCACGACACGCACAATTCGTCCGAATAAAAAATGAGGGGGATACAGTCTGCGTGGGCGTTTGTCCCCGAAGGACACGAGGTACATGCGTACGCCAAACGTCAATATCTCGCAATTCGGGGTCTCGGAGTTTTTTTCCCTCACTGTAGATAGGGCTGTCACTGTTGACCACCCTTCGGTAGGATAGGTGACACGCGGGTTCTGCTGTTCAATTGATTTTATCATTTCATACCAAAGCTTGCCACCGCCACCTCGTGCTCCGTTTCCCTCCGCTAGGATGCACTGCTCATGCTTGGTGCGTGTGGTGAATTTCTATCGAACCACGGTGGTGCGATAGAAAATATCCGAAAGCAATTTTCATGCCAACTACAGCCAAAACAAAACGTGTTTCCGAAAAAAGAAAGAAAAGAACGTATCGCCACACACCACATTACTAGCCTAGAACTTTGAGCCATTTCGAAATTAATGTCCGTTTTCGTTAATAATTTATTGCTTCATGCAATATCAGCATATCGCGCTGTATCGCGACAACAGTGTAGGAGGAAAGTTTTCTAGGCTAAAGGTACAGTGTGAGACGTGGAGGGTATGAAGGGATGGTTAGTTTATAAGTTTTATTGGAGCTTACATCCCTGCACACCTGTAGAGTTCGATTAGGGTTTTTTCGTTACCTAGTGCAGTGTTTGTATTTTAGTTAAATATAAACCCCTGATTTTACAATCAAAGCACTACAATATAAATTTAGATAGAGGTAAAGGCGACAAATGGTCTTCATACGGTAGGAACGGTGCTCACATCTCATCCGGGTCGTTCCACCGCAGTGAGGACTAATTATACAACTACGTGGTATCAATAAGTCTAGTAAGCCAAAAATGACAGAGGTCTATGACAGAGGAAATGACTAAGAGGTCGTTAAGCCAAGAAGAAGAATCGCCTTTGAATTTTACTGGAATAATTCAAGGAATTGGAAGGACAATAGATCCTTAAAACACTGGTAGAGTTGTGATAACTTTAAACTAATGCTTAAAGAATGGTAAAAATATATACAACACTAGGTTCTTCAGGATCCCTTGATCTACTTGATGATCCCGCCCATACCGCAGCATAGACTCGAGATGGTCGAAAGTGTCCTTAAGCTAATTGTTATTGTACACCATTTTGGATCAGAACGCTTAATTGTTTGAGGACATCAGAGCAAGCAGTGCATAGGGCTCGAGATAACCTCTTGCCAAGCCCTTGTCAGTCTTTAGTCTACCCCAAGATCGTTTTGGAACATAGTAAGAGAAAAATCTTACTTGTATACTTTGGACATGGGGCGATTCAATGAACAAGGCGATAATGGTGCCGATATTCACACGGCAGGACTGGAGATCAAATCCCATTCAGGGTGTCTTGCCGTACGAAGGACTGACTACCCAGATTGAGGGTAAAACCAAGTCACAGAAAGGTAGAACTGGTAACCCCGGAACCTTTCGAGGTTATAGTGCTAAGGATGAAGATACTTTGGATGTACTTAGGGTTAGAGCTGCATTGTCTCATTCTTCAGTAAGAATCTGTACGAGTTTTGCTTAAATTCAGCTGTCATAACCGTCATTTAAATTATCAATGTTTCACATCTTATTTAACCTCACAAAAATAGGACCTAGTTCCAATTCTACATCCGGACGACTAGTTGTCATGTGGCTTCTGTGCCTCAAAGTTACTCAATCCAGGCAAAAAAAAAAGTTTCCGCTAGCAAAACATGTCATAACATGAGACTCAAATGCCAAAATAACTAAGTGCTGATACGGTCTTCTCAAACATCTTCGGAACGAACAACTGCTATTTTTTATTTAGGTTAGTTCTACGGGTTAGGTTTAAGCAAAGTGTACTTAACGATATTTTAACGCAATCAAATTAGAAAATTTATCAAGCAACCCGTTATATCTTATTTAACAGATTTTCATTGTAGGCCTTCCATCACACTCCTGCCGGCTCCTATCTCACATCTCAAGATCGAAACAATTGATTGCCGAAAAATAGCTAAAGCCCAATACTCCATGCTAGAAAAATGGACGTCGAATGCAAACGACCCGAAAGAACGTTCGGCGCAGGGGGAAGGGGGGTTACCCAATGTCCGGTTTTGTATCCTTCCGTGAGGTGAAAGAGGGGAGGGGGGTAGGGGGGATAAATAATCACTATTAAATTACTATGGCCGCTCTCCAAACGCACCCGATGGTTTCTTCTTCTTTTTTTGAGAAGGGACAGAACGTTGGCTGCGAATGCCAACGCGTAAAAGCAGCCTTTCCGCAACGCAACTATTGAGCAATACTTTATTTATGCATCCTGGCCCACACGTACCTTGCCCACCCTTCCGTCCACATCGCCGCGCTCGGCCATGTGCGTTTTTTGGGGGAAAATCCCAAATAAATTATTGACCACGCGATTATTAAGCTCCGTGTTGCAAGGGTGGTGTACATGTACCACCGGTGTCGGTACTATTGATTACAGTGGCCGATGGTGGTCCTAACAAAACGTGCTGAGGGGGGAGGGGGGGGGGGGGGGGAGTTTGTGGGGAACCGGGACAGCAAATTTCGATTTTCGATGCTTCTAATCGCCTCATGTCCGAAAAATCGAACCTCCCCAAAGAGGGACGTTCGGCGGCGTCATTAGCAGGGCTTTTCCCGGGGTAGTGTGGTGGGTGGGTCGGTTGTCCTGCAGAGGAAAGGATCGCACCAAAGTAGTTAGATGGTAATGATGGCTTTTCGGCTGTTGTGTGCCCTCCCGAAACGAAGTGCGTTTATCTAGCCAAAAAAACATGACGCAAATAATTCCCATTCAATTCGTTCCCTTAATGTGGCAATCTTTCTCTGGGAAAATTATCCCCTATTTCTCCACCATGGCCGAGGTCATTAAAGTGCGTCCTTTTAATCCTTCCAATCAGCCAGCCAATATAGTATTCTGGCACACCAAATGGCAGAAGCGGAGGTCCGACCCGGTCAAAATGGACTTGTTTGCGGTTCGCTTTGTTTTCCCTTCTCATTGTGTGTGTGTCGTGTTGTTTACGAGCAAAAATAAAAAAGGAAACCCCAAATCGAAAATTCATTCCATTCGCGCCATCCGTTTTGTTTCTCGTGCTTCTTTATTTGATTCACGATTTTTCGCCATTATTTTTATGTGAAACCGGCCCTGTTATCGCACCGTGCTAATCGATCGAACCGCGGAATGCTTTTCCTGCATCCGGTCCCGGTACGGCCCGCGTGGACGCGCCCCCTTCCATTTTGCACGGCTCTCCCCCATCAAAACCGGAAGTCCACCTGCGCGAGTTGACCGTTCAGTCCGAAATGGGGAAATGAAATTCGAACGAAATCAGTTTTCCAATCGGGTAACAATTTGCTTTTGCGTTCTGATTTCGGTGCCGGTGGTTCCCTTTGGGTGAGATCTGAACTACATTCGGAAAAAACCCACGATAAACTCTAACGTTCGGTTTGCCCACAGTAGTCATAACAATGTGACCCTCCAGCTGTGTGAATGCAATGGTAGGAAGGTGTTGAGTTTTTTATTTATGAAATTAACATAAATTCGGAGCACCTCTGTGAACAATCTAGAAAGAGCTGGAATCGAATTTCAACCTAAGGTTGCACAGTTTGCAATATTAAATTCTAGCACTATGGAACCTTCTTGGTGTTGGACAAATGAAATAATAGTAATAGATTTTTTAATTTTTGCGTGAAAATCTAATGAAAACCACTTAAAACCAAAAAACCATTAGGTTGAATATTTTAGATGCCGTACCTAATTATAGCGATCCTGTGGTATAGTATAACACGAAAGAACATCGTACGAAGAACTAACACGCTTGCTTGTTTCCTTATCCAGTGCTTCTATCTTCATTGATCTTTTATTTTGCAGAACCTCCCTAAATCACTCATGATCTAATATCTAATATCCCAGACATTCTGGCGGGTGCTAGGTCTTCTGTTGCCATTCTCAGGACATGATCAGCCCACCAGAGTTCATTGTACAGTATATAATGCTCTCTTTATTCAGTAATGAGTAATTTATCCATTGTCTTTCCTTTCATACGGGGTCAAAAATCTTGCTGAACATCATCTTTTATCCAGGTGATAATCCTTCTCCTTCCTGGGTACTACAACCTCTATAGGTGTCGGCCAATCATAGGAACCCCGGTCCTACCGTGTTAAGATCGACGCCGTTATCGCCTCAGCTACCAGCCCGCTCTATTCCAAACGAATAAATTTTTGTCAAGAATATCAAAAATATCAGCCAACATCTGCAGAGATTATAATGACAAGAAGGCGAGAAGCGAATAAGTTCACAATATGTTCCATTTTTTTTTTTATATCGCAGGTCTGACCCAGAATTGCATGCATCTCTATCAAGTGGTATCGAAGGAGAAGTACTCATGATGTCTTGGTGTAGTGGATGGACTAGGACGCTTCATCGTGGCATCTCTTTGGCAAGGACCCTTATACAAGGTATCTCTAACAATCCCTATACAAGGTCACTTAGATCCACCACTGAGTCCTAATCGTGTCCAGTTTGTGCTTATGTCCCTAAATTAACGTTTAACGTTAACGTTTAAATTACTATAGATCACAGATGATCCATGCATTACATCAGAGCTTTTGACAAGGCCTCACAGTGCCACAGTCTCATTTGGCGAAGAACTATCGTCTTGTTCTTCCTCGGCACTAACAAAATCGGGAGGTCTCGGCCTGCCATTTCTGACTTTCTGTGACTTAATTTTATCTTTAGTAAAGTAGTAGTAGTAATAGCCCTTCGTACGGGGAGGAGGTCTGGGTGAGATTTGAACCCCGGCCCTGCCGTGTGAGACCGGTGCCATTAACGACTGGCCACCGGACCGCCCCGAATCGCCCGAACCGCCGAAGAACTATAATATTATTAATAAAGATATCGTTGATGTGGTCTTTAGAGTTCCATAGGCACTTTCAGGAACTGTTTCTGAGTCTGTTTGGTTCCACGTGGGTTTCTGATAAAATATGTCATATACATATATATACATACATTGACTTGAGCATGGCACAATTATTGATAGTTGTTTGTTTTAACCAATCAAAGCCCGTTTTTCGTCAGACGACTATCTATTTTGTACAACGTATCTTACATATTTTTCTAGACCATATCTAAAATTAAGCAACAATTTCCGATCTGATCAGCATGTCGGTGGTGCTGAAGATCTATTAGAATAACATGCTGCAAATCACTTTTTTGGTCCAACAGATTATCTCACTACATACAATCTAATTTTCCTCTTAATGCAAGTAACGCCTAACAACTATAAGTTAATCGCTTCATCATATTGAGCTTATTACAAATCTCAACACGCACAAAATCCAACCAGCAAAGCTCGCACTCGGCTGTGAAAAACAAAAATGTCCTAAATACTTCCCATAATTCACAACCCTAAGGCTCCAACCGCAACTAAGCGACCCGGCGAAAAGCACTTCCGGTGCCACCGTCCCATTAGCCTTCGGCATTAGCCCACGCAACAATCGTCGTTCCCATTGTCGTCTGTGTATGGAGTAGGTGTAAGCAAAAATATTAGCCTGATTACATTCGGCTTTTATTGCTTATTTCTCACCCTTTGCATTTGTTTTACTCTGCTGTTGTGTGAAAAGAGCAAAAGCATTCTTATGAAACACCAACACCGCAGATAATCGTACGTCATACGGCTCCTCAGTTCTAGTTGGCCCCCTCCGTACCGGCCCTGGTATGGAATGTCTCTAAATCGCAATAAATGTGCCGATGATAAATGGAAATAAAACGTTATCGCAGCAATCCTTCGACCGACCGTCGGGTCGGGCTTAGTGCGGAAGTCCAGTGCGATCCAGAAACGGCGGGACCTTCGGAAATTTGCCCGGATTTCCACGAATGTCAAAACAATCGGAAAAAAGGGGAACGAGCGAAAGGAAGAAATCGTCATTAGCCAAAAAACTATCCATTAGCGCGCCTTGGAGGTGACCTGCTGCTTACCACAGTTCCCGGCCGGTCGGGAGTAAAGCAACTGATTTATTTGGCCCCCCAGCAAAGGGTTCGTGGTTTGATTAAGTAGTCGACCGTTTCTCACACACATACACTAGTCCCTCTCGCGGTTGTGCGAATGTCAGCAGGTTTTGTAGCCGTCCACAATGTTGTCCACAGAGTAGTGTCCTCACGATTCGCGTTTAGTGTCGATGCGTCATGGGCGCAATGATGAATTATTTATTTCGCTTGCGCTTTTCCGGTGGCGTACTTTTGTACCGGAATTTGTTTTCTCTACATCCTTCTTTACTCGTGACAAACTAAGAAGAATTTAATTCACATACCATATAATATTATAAAAACTATTGAATGATTATAACTAAACCTCGCCACTTGCTCCAGCTAGTTGCATCCGAACCTGTGCGTACTAATCGCCGATCCTTTCTGCGGAAAATGTGTGTGTGTTGTGAAATAAATTGTCATTAGGCGTCCAAAGGGCACCTTGCCAGTGGTCACTCTCTCCGGAAGGCAATCAGTGACAATTTGTTCATTATTAATGAAATGCCGAATCGATAAAATCTTCCACCAGTCCCAGGCGGACCACTTGCCTACCCCAAGGAGACCGAGGAGATTTAGCACACCGAATAAAAGCGGCTGTCCATTAGTAGAGACGGTTTAGTGGCAATATTTTCTCGTGCCGCCGTTTCACATTCTAATATCGTTTATGATGGTGGCGTGTGGTAAAGTGCACGATTCTGCAAAACTCCACTAGCATGCCTGCCTCTACAGCAAGCGTTTTCGAGGACGGTTCCATTTCTGCAAAAGGCTGCATGTCTCGGTTACGCCTTGCTTATCAGACTTTGCCTTAAGCGAAGTTTCATGCTGCACGAAAATGATCTCCTTATCAGTGTCGGGACGGGATAGTTTTGCTGCGCTGGCCCACTCAGAACAGAAACAGTTTCTGTTTCAACAACTACATTGGTTGATTAAAAAAGCAACAAACAATCATCGTCTACGAAATGGATTTGCATAATCATAATCGCAGACACACAACAACAAAAACGGCACAACTTGTTATAATTCAACAATCAAATGAGTCACGGAAAGCATCACGATCCTCTATTGCTAAATTGGATTAGTTTTTGCGCTTGTGTTGCGTTTTGTTTTAGTTTTATTTCTTTTTTTTTTGCAACAGACATAATTTATATATTTCGTTAATACACCTTCGAGCAGAGCAATGGTATGAGCGGGGTTATGGATTTCAAAGGCATATTCCTCTCCCAAGTTCCGCACGAAACGGCAATGTCTAAAAATGTTACAAAAATAATAATTTTGCTTTTCCAAACCCATCTACCCCGTTTCTTCGAGAAATGTGCGCTGGCATTTCACACGCTTTATTTTGTTGTTTGGTTGGAAACGCTGCCAAAGGTGGGCGACACTGAGGGAAAGACATATTCGCTTCGATCGGTTGGCGGAAATGCTTGAAAAGCCGGCTGGTTTTTTGATATTTACGCTCGAAGTTTTTGGGTGGCATTGCATCCGGTGCGATGCTTCTTGGTCCAGTGTTTGTGTGATTTTCCGTCCATTTCGTTGGGATTATGCATAGTTGCGATTCAATGAAAACCCTTTGAGCTGTCACTTTTCCTGATAGAAAATCGTAAATCTTAGGAATTAACTTGTGGAGTATGGAGAGTTGCGAGCGGTTGTGGTTCTGAAACAAACTATTGAAACGGAATTTCAATTGGTCGACTTTCTGAATTTTCTGAATAATGTAGGTTAAGGCGGCATGGTGGTAGATACTACAGCGGCGCAGGTCTTCACACGGCAGGACCGGAGTCCAAGTCTCATCTGGGCCGTTCCCCCCATAGTGAGGGCTGACCATCGAACTAGGCGGTATCATTAAGTCTAGTAAAAAGAATGTTTGGTAGGAAAATATTTCAAACGACTTTTGCGTCAATACTTACTCAGTTTACTAGACTTCTGGCTCTCGTTAATTGTACTACAGCAAAACATTCAAATTGTTATGTGAACTGCATATGTGTTAAAATAATAGTTGTGAGATTTCCGCTCGCTTGGCACATACTCAAGATGATTGCCGAACGTTTAAGATGTCATTTAAACTCAGTATCATAAATTTAACAGCCTCTACCGGATGAAGTCGGAAATTGTTCGCAACTCGGTACGTTCATGCAGCAAACACATTCTTGGAAGGCCAAATTCTCTGGAAAATCATCACTAGAACATTTGGCCCCTTGCACTTGTCTAAGTCAAAAAGATCGTCATGTGTGTAGGATGACATTCAATGAGAGCCATTATCTTTCAATAGCAAATTGTAATTGTCCTGTCAGAAGACGAAGAGCCTTTACACACATTGGATCAGGCCCAGCGATGGCACCTAGATAACTTGAAGTGTTGATACAGAGATAAGTGGTCCCCGTGCAGTCCTTACCTTAACCTGTTGAATTGTTCTATGCAGATCTTATTCGAAACAGAAGTCTGCAAAACCTTAAGTCTACTATAATGTCAGAATACTACCTCATGATCTGTTACCCCGGTATCTTTTTGTTAATTTTATGGATTATCTAAGGTTTAGATGGAAAACAAAACAATAACACAAATGCAAATGAATGGCACTCCACTAATGCGCCTTCATCAATTGCAATCATGCGAATGTGCGACCATCGGCGAGGCCCTTTAACCGTCCAGGGCCGTAAATATTCGCCCCACAAACAAAAGTAAAAAATCCCACCCAACCATCCACCCCTTAGCTAATCAAATCAAGCTAAACTTACCAACACTCAAGGTACGATACAATCCTGCCGTAAGCAAATCCTGCCAATTCTCGGTGCCTTCATTATTTCAACTCTAAGCAAAAGTCATTTCGTTTGGGTCGAGTAGCTTTGGGTCAAAAGGGTGGCAAAGCTCGTAAAAATCAAAATCGCATAAAACGTCACTTCACTCAGCAGCTGGGATGGGTGGGGCGGGGTGAGTTGCTCATTCGCTCACCGATGTCAACTAAAAGCGAACCAAAGTCAATCGAAACCCCGGCCAGAGGAATCAAACGTTAAATAAATCTACGGACACCACACTAGCAGTACCCGCTGCTCACTTATCATTTGCAGCCCTTTTCGCCCTTCTTTTTAAGCTTAATTCCGGTGGCTAAAAGCTAATAAATAAGCTTTGCATTAGTCACTAAGGTACGGACTACGCGGGGATCAACCGAACGGTGGGTATGCTGCTTTCCCCCACTGTTGCTCCCATTTTTCATACTTAACTCTCATTATCATTCCACCACCTGAAAAGTCCATCGGTCGAAAAACTTTGCGATGGATTCGTCCATCCATCTCCTGGCACCATCGGCCATCGTAAATCGCACACAGTGCACACCGGCGGTCCGCTCGCCATATCCGCGCACCGGCAGGAATCGACTAATGTTGGCTGTTTGTTTTGCCTACTTCATCAGAGATTAGCTCGGAATCGGAACACCACCAAGCGACCGTAGTTGGCTACAAACTCCAATGCTCCCCCCAACTTCTGTGCGGGGGTTAGTTTTCTGTCTTTTGAGGAAAATTCCTTCATGTGTCCGTCCCCGCACACCCACCACGAGACTACGAATGCGAATACCACGCGAGACTCGGTGCAAAAGCGCACCATAAACCGGTGGCCAGTCAAATGAAAAATAATAAAACAAACTTCCCTTTTTTCTCACCCCAGGACCGGGTGGGGAATGGTTTCGGTCTTTCCTATTTTCCGTTCCCCTTTTATTTTGCCATTTCCCGCTGAGACAGGTGTGCGATGGCCAGGCGATGGCGATCGACACTAAATGAATCTTATGGCTGTTTGATAGTTTTTGGCACGCAAATAGCAGACCACAATCGGCAAAACGTCAACGTGGCGTGGCACGAAGAATTATTTCGAAGTCGTCGCCCAACCTTGTGGAGTCAGCAATTGGGGGGTGACCTCAAGCCATCGTGACAGAGCGCTACAAGAAGAAAACTACAAAGCTTCTTGCACCCTGCGGAAGGTGACGAAATAATGAACACTTTTAGCAAACACCTCCCGCTGAGTTGAGGACACCCTCAAGAAAGATTGGACTAAAGACAGGCAATACTGTTTTTCCCACTATCTGTCGTGTACTGATTTCAAAACACTGGTTAACCGAGATTGTTTTGAATGAAATTTCGTTAAAGTATATTCCACCTATGAAAACTAAAACAAATAAACCTTCCCCTCGCACCATCACATGTCACACCCATCAATTCCACGTGTGTCTCGAACGGCACAAACAACAAATTGCGTAGGCTATTTTTGGGGATGCGTACGAATGGGGGGAATTTATACCAGGTAATCTGGTATCTACGCCAGTATACTACTGGCCAGCCGGTTCAGCTAACGCTCATTAATATTCGTACAATGAATGCATCCCTTTCTATCCGCTTGTTTTCTTCCAGTCATTTCGGTCACGTGGTCGCGAAGTTGCTGTTTTGCATTTGACCTTGACAATGTGCGCGGAAGTAGTATTTTGGAAATTTTATAATCATTGAAATCCTTTAGATATTTAGATTTTAAGATTTAAATTTTATAGTGAGTATTAAACACACAGATTTTTTTTTGCGTTTTAAAGTCACAGGTGAACAAATATAGGATGTTGATTGCACAAGTAACATCATTTGTTGATTACTTATGTATGGAACAATGATATATACGGCCTGGCTGTCAACACGAGAAATAAAAAAGAAATGTGTAGAACAATGTAATGTGGGGACACATCCTATTGGACAAAATAATATTACTTTGATGATTCTGCAAGTTAAATTTAATCTAGGAGTATCATAGATACTTCTATTAAAATTCTATCAGTTTATTGAAGAATTATTTTTATTTCAATTGGTTAAAACTGAAACAAGTAGTTTGCAACTAATGTGGAACTCGAGTTGCGCAAATTTCAAAGATGTCCAGATTGTAAAATTTCACTATACTTAGATTTATGTGGATTTCAAACTTTAATGAAAAAACAAACTTTGTACTTGTGTAAATTCATCAATTCTTTCAAATTATCAATTAAAATTCATTTTTCAATAGTCATTAAAACATGTAAATTAAAATTCAATCTCTTTATGTCATAAACGATGTATCAAGCAGTATTCGAGATACGTGGATTTCTCTGATTGCTATCATCTGCGTGAGTCGAAATGGGGCTGTAATTAGATGTTCTTGACGTAATAGTTCCTGGTGTAAAACAAAAAAGTGTTGAGCAAAATAATAAGAACAGCTTACTATCCTATGCTTTAAATATTACTTTTGATGTATAACCATTCCAAAGTATGGATAGAACATATTTCATATTTAAAAAAAAAATATTCCTTTTACAACAATGTTGTAATAAAAAGTTCTATTTTAATTTTTTTTAAGAAATTTAAAAATATTTCCTTTTCTTATTAAACCCGTCGCTGGACAGTCAAAGCTGCGTTCGAGAGGATAGTTATGATTGGATTTGCTACACAAATCTGTCATATGAAAGATCTTCTCCGCTACAACTAGGTCAATGAAGCGTCTCATGGTAAAAATAGGTTCTCTTTATATAGGTAATGACAGAACCTGCCTCCGAGGTATGATTTTAGGTATAAGAAGAAATAGCCCAAATACAACCCAAAAACCATATTCCGCTTTTCAAAGCTCATTACTGGTCATACGGATTTTACACAGCCAATCAGTCACCGGAAAGCGGCTTAATGTTTTCACGAACTGTCACTTTGCCATCGTACATTCGCAGTTCGGCGTCGTGAATCATAAATTTTATTCGACCATAATAAATGTGTTATAGGGCGGGTTTGTTTTTTTTTTATTTTTGGCTCCTACACTGTCTATCGTTTCCAAAAACCAAAACTCTTGAATTTCTAAAATACAATCAAACTTCTATTAAAATTCCAACTTAAGCGTTCTTCCATTAAAAATACAATCATTACTCAAGGTCTACAAAACCACATCCTATCGAAGCTCCCATAGTGCGAATCATACACAGACTCCCTCAAGAAACATAACTTTTCTTACGATGCTTCATTCTATTTTTTGCTCCCCAATTTCTCAAATGCTTTTTCTATTTTCTTTGTTTTCTTGCCTTTATTTTCGCGACCAACGTTGTTTTTGGATATTCCCACTAGCTTCCCCGGACTTACCAACCGTACCCGTGAGGTGGTGTGTTGCGTTCACCATTTGTGCTTATCGGTTGGTTTCTGCATTCCACTATCAACTTCCCCCCGCAACCCCCGGCCCGGCTTCATTCTCACCCTCCGGTTCAGGGATGCGACACCGAGTGAATTGTGCGTACGGCATGCGTAAGTCGCCAGCGAATATGATTTGTTGTATGCCATCCTCTTCTACGTTGCTGTTTATCTCTTCCTCACTAGAGCTCCCTGTCTTTCTTTCTCTCTCGCTCACTTCTACTCAACGCATGCATGGGGGCTGTTTACGCAGAATACGCACAAACACAAGCAGACAATTTGTGCGTGTCCCTTACCTAGCCCCAACACCTCCTTCCCCCCCCTAAAAGTCTAAAATCAACCCCCCAAATAAACATTAGCAAAAAAAAAACATCTCAAACGAAAGCGAACCGCGTCTCGTTATTCTCGTTTCGAGTCGGCGAATTTTTAGAATTCGCCACCAAAATTTGTGCCTTCCCATCTCTTTCGCCCGTACGCATCTACGATGGATCTCTTTCGCTTTCGCTCTCACACACCCCATTCAACCTCTTTCTCTTGTTTTCGTGGTCATTTTCGCTTTCAATTTAGCTTCTCACCTTCCTTTTCAACTACTCCAGCTCTCTGACTGCTCTCTCTCTCTCTCTATCTCTCTGTCTAACTCCCCCCGGAATTGCTGAACTGGGGAGCTAGATTATGCGTGCCTTTTTTTGTGTGTGGAGAGAGAGACATACGCACTTTTTCCCGTGTTTCTGTTCTATCTATTCCTGCGCCGCGGCTATGTTGGTTCACCTCACCGTTGGGTTGCTTTGATGCCTTTTTTCGCTGACCCTAGACTACACTCGAACATTACCCTGTGAGGTGCAAAAAATAATGAACGAAATGAAGAAAAAAAAACAACCAACACACACACACGCACGCACGCACGCACGCAGACGCAAGTTGCGACCATCGGAAGCGCTGCGCTGCGTTTGGCGTTCGACCATTCGCTCGACCAGTCCGCGAATTCTCGCGGCCACATTCGATGGGGTGGTTATTTTGACGGTTTTTGCTTCTAAATTTCCTTCCTTCCATCATTGACCCCTCGGTTTTGGCTCTTTCTCTTCATTAGCGTAGTGAGACACCGTCCCCGCCTTCCTCCCGCCCACCGTGCATCATGCGCGCTCCCCCAACAAACTCGCAACGTTCTTGCACATAGTGAAACGCACTTTTTAATGCGTGAATCGAAAAGAACAACAGCAGCAACAACAACGAATCGCGCTCTCCCGTCTGGGGCGAATGGCAAATTCATGTACGGCCTGGGCCTTCTCGGTGTGTGTGTGTGTGTGTATATGCCGTAGAGGGAAGAGTTCGGAGTTGCTTTTTTGCTGCGCGCTAACTAGATTCGTTTGCCATTCGATGGGCTAGACTTCTTTGCCTTCTCCTAGCTCGCCTCTTGTTCTGTTGTTCACCTCACATTAAACTCTTTGCGAGGAGTTTTGAACGAACAACAGACAAAAAACGCACAGGCACACACACACGAACGGCGAAACATTCTTCTCGGTCGATGCCATCGGGGGCCAATTCAACACACAAATTTGGCAACAAAAATGGCGTTTGTGCGAAAATGCGTGTGGTTCTCTTCTACACCGGTTCGCTAGGCAACCGGAAGCGAGGATCGCTTGAAGCACCATCACACGCAACAGATACCACAGTGAGCCGCAGTGAGTCAACAAAAAATTCTGACCGGAACTGGAACTGGGCACAGAACCTGTTTCACGTACGGCAGCACCCGGTTGAAATTCAAACGCCTCAACTGCAGAACCTGTTCGTGGTTTGCGCAGCCAGTGGTGAACCAG